>NC_092073.1:22285000-22365000 GCF_039877785.1 Chaetodon trifascialis
GTGTGTGTGTGTGTGTGTGTACCTGTGGCGGCAGCCGTCTGTTGCTGTAGCTGTGTCTGACACTCTCTCCTGGCTCTCTGCATCTCCCAGTAGAACTGGCAGTGAGGAAACCTTCCATTAACCTGTCGGGACGAGAGGAAATAAATATTATGAATATTATCTCCAACATGAACAAACCTCAGCGTCAGTCAAAAGTTCAGCCCGGCTCTACGTGTCTCAGGCCACATGCTGGTATTTGATAAACGTGCTTCGGCTTTCTGGACCAAAGTTCACGCGTCTGTATCTGTAGGTTCCCTCAGGAGCCTTCGGCAGCCGCCACGCCGAGCCCTCAGACGAAGGCTGAAATAAAACGGTTTAAATTTGGTGACGGGGTCAGTCGGACGAGGACTGGTGGAGTCAGGGTGACGACTTCCTGCAGGGGTTTTCAAAGTCTGGCACTGTGCCCCCCCCCCCCCCCCCCCCCAAACACACATAATCAAGACAACTTCCTGAATCTCTTTGTAAACAAGAAAAATAATGCTGCTGTGGAGTTCGTTTGTTAGCTGTGAGCTTTAACGTCTGTGTTTGTCTATTTTGGGAAATCTGCATCATTAAGAGCATCCTGAATGATCTGTCTGAGCTTCCTGCCTGCAGGAACCATCACTGGATCACAAACCTAAAACCTGCTGATTCACAGGCGAGTTCTGCTGTTACACTTTCACTTCCAAAAACTTGACTCAACACTCAGTTATTGGCTCATTCTTGAGCTTTTGACTGTCCACATGGTCTTCATCAGCAGGTCTTCATCATGTATCGCTGCTGAACAGTTGCTTTGATGAACTCTTGCGCCCGACAATATTCACCCTGCATTATGTTCCCACAGATGAAGAGGCTCGGTCTATTTCCTGGAGCTGAGGGCGGTTCAGAGCAGCTCTACATCGGCCAGAATCTGACATGTTTCTGTCAGCGAGGATAAACAGAAGCCAACAAGAAAAGTTTCTGATGTTTGTTCCCACTCTGCCGTCGTTTGGCTTCAGAACGCCTGTAGACGTTTAATGAACATCTCACTGGGACTGCAGGCGTCGCGACCTCAGCGTGTTTGCTTTTCTATCAGCTTTAATAAAGTTTACGTTGATGTGTGAGGCTGAAAAAAACCTGTTCTGTTATTTCACATCCCAAATAGTTTTCATTCTGCCTCTCAAATACAGAGTGAATCCAGCTCTGACTTCTGCTGCTGATGCTGTCACAAAGTCGCCCCGTCGAAACCCAAAAGTCCTGGAAAGCTCTTTGTATTCAGCAGCCAGATGTGCGTCGACACTGAGCCGCAGCGCGGAGGAAGAGGAGAGGATTGTTAATTAGCCTCAGCTCGTTAGCAGCGTCTGTGCTGATGCTGCTGCTGTGGGACAAACCGTCAAACCAGAGGCCGGCGTGTGTGTGCGTGTCCTGGTGCAGCTGACGGTAACCAAGGACGGACACACAAACAGAGCGTAACCCGAGGGCGGCGTGAACAATGTGCACAAAGAGA
Source organism: Chaetodon trifascialis (assembly GCF_039877785.1). Classification (NCBI taxonomy): domain Eukaryota; kingdom Metazoa; phylum Chordata; class Actinopteri; order Chaetodontiformes; family Chaetodontidae; genus Chaetodon; species Chaetodon trifascialis. Next base: position 22,286,505 of record NC_092073.1, read on the forward strand.
AACACACTCAAACAACATGAGTGCATGTGTCAGCGTGACTGCATTGATATACTGCCAGAGGGTGTGTGCTGGGGGGTCTGTTTACACTGAGATACCCTGCCACTCTCACAGCATGTCAGAGCTGTCAGTGTGTTTATATGACACACACACACACACACACACACACACACACACACACACACACACACACACACACACACACACACACACTATAGGAAACTAGAGGAAATAGTGCATCTGCTGGGGACTATTTTCAGCGGCGGATTAATCCACATTTAAAGTTCAAGAGTTTGGTGGTGATCTGATGCGTTCAATGCTGGTAGGAAAAAACGCTTTCCAGGGGAGCAGCTGAAGCTGTTCAGTCAGAAAAACAAACTCTGACAACAAAACAAACAAACATCACTATTAAGAGCAGAAAATAGAGCAGAAAACAACAAGTCTGACACTTTGTGAAGCTGTCAGGCTTCATGGTTTAGATTCTTCCACAGACACGTTTCCTCGATATTTAACGAGCTTTTTATTCTTCAGTTTTAAGGTGGAGGCTTACGAGACAAAGGCTCCAGAACTCTGTCCCGGTCCAGGATGAAGACGGCTGACGTAACGTCCAGCTGCGCCTCACGGGGGCGCCGTGATCTCCTCTGGACTTAAAAATTTGTCTTTCCCGTTTCAATTGTAGGAATTAGATGATTTACTAATCCTGGGAATCAGTCTATGAATTGTAAAACTCTTTATGGCCCTTTGTCACTGAGGGGAGAAAGAGGATCAAAGGACATTCAGTGGGGGACACCGGATAGAGGGGGAAGGTGAAGGTACAATTCACTGTACCTGAGGAGTTTATGGTAGAGTATAAACCCTAAAGAAACAGGATGAGTGAACTCCCCCAAATGGTCATTGTTCTTTAGATTTATGATTACCAGGTGTGTGTGTGTGTGTGTGTGTGTGTGTGTGTGTGTGTGTGTGTGTGTGTGTGTGTGTGATAACCAGTTGTCCTTTTCCTGCTAACAGTATAAAAGCCAAGACAATGTTGAGATCTGCAGAGAACACTCTGCATGCGTCTTCCCTCCATGCTGCATGTATTAAAGAGACCTGATTCATCACACCGAGTCTGTAATTCTTCAGAGAATTAGCAACTCTCAACAAGCAACACGAAGAATTTCCCTTACACAATTTTCTGCTTCTCAGAACAAAAACTATAAATAGAACGCAGCAAAGGTCAAAGGTTAAACCGTTTGATCTTATTTAATCCACCGCCGTCTAACAAACAGCATCATCTCCGTCTAATGAGCCCTGATACACACAAACACACAAACACACACACAAACACACAGAAACACACAGATCTATTACGGACAAAACGCTGCGGATTAAATTTAAATAAAGAATATATTTGTTTTTTCCAGTTTGTAATCCTGAGTCCCGTCTGACCTTGACTTCATCCAAAATCCACCGATTAGACCTGAGGACAGTAAAAGCACCACAGTTTGTCTGAGTCACTCAGAAACACTGAAGTCTGACCAACATTAAAAGTACAATCTGTCTTCAGCACGATGAACCGACGGCTCTCACGTTTTCAGACAATAATACCTGAACCATCCTGACTTTGGTGAGAATGGACAGGTTTTCTTACCGTCCCCTGAGAAATAACTGGACATTACGTCTTTGTGCAGCACACATCTGGAACAAATAGCAAGAAACCTGGAGTTCTGCTGCAGCTGGATTACATTTCATATCTGTATTTACTGTACATGACATTTGTCCCATGTGGCCAGGGGACAAACGTAAAGACGGCTCATAAAAAGAAAAATGAGCCTCACTGAGTTTCTCACTCAGCATGAGAAGAAGACCCCCGGCCCCCCGAGAGCTGCTGTGGAAGCTTTTTCCAGAGTCTGCTTTACATTTCACACATTTCACAGATTATGTTTCAACATGGAGACAGTTTTTCAAAGGCTGAAACAAAGATAATAATAGTAATAAGATAATAACAACAACATAATAATAATAATAATAATAATAATAATAATAATAATAATAATAATCAAAGATTATATGTAAGCTGATCAGATGTCTGTCGGGGAAAAAAAGAAAAAACTGTCACCTCTGCACCTCGAAACCAACAAATTGATTCTCACTAGTCACTGAAAAAACAAGAAATGTTCAGAAAAGTCCAGCAGATGCTAACAGCACCAAAGAAGAGTGAACTGGACTGAACTTGGTTTAAAAATCAAGTTTTTTTCTGTTTCAGGAGTGTTTCAGTGACTCCACTCTGTCGTTTTGAAACGAGGAATTTCAATATCTACAAAACGTTTCACCAAATGAAGCCCAGTTTTCACCTGCGTATCACTAAATCAATGCTAACCCAAAGAGGACATTTAAAGTCCAGCAGGAGACAACTGCTCATGTAAAACTTCTTCTCAGCGGAGCTCCAACAGGAATAAGTGAGCTGAGTGAACGTTCAGCCTGAGCGAATCAAACTGCGTCACTCCTCTGCATCAACATGATGGATGTGTCTCCTAACCGGCCGTGAGCACAGCGACTCGCCAACATCAGGCTCTCCTCATCTCTCTCCTCTTTAAATGCCTCTAAATGTTAACAGATGAGCAGGATTGGTCAACACGGGAGCCGTTCACTGACGTCGCTCTGCAGGATTCAGCAGCCAGTCTGCAGCGAAACGTTAAAAAACCCAAAAACAAGGATCTAATCAGCACACAGAGCTTCGCTTCAACCGTCGCGGTTAGAGTGATTAACACTTTTTAAATGTGTGTAAATATAATTCAGAGTCTTAATCTTCTCATTTCATGTTTCTTTATCTCCCAAACAATAAATCCAATGAGCTCATACGACAGGTTTCACCCACAGAGAGCAGAGTCCTGCACACGATCGATTTACAGTGGAAGTCGTTCACCTTTAGCACAAGAGCACAGACGCCGAGGTTTGACGTCCACTGTAACACACACACACACACACACACACACACACACGTGTTTCCAGCACTTCAGAGGACATTACATTGACAAACATTCATTTTCTGGAGACTTAATCCAACTTTCACAAAAACCTTCACCTTAAAATTTAATGATGGACATTACGGGGACTTAATGTCCCCATATGGCAGGTGGTCCCCACAATGTGACTGTGTACACACATTTATGTCCAGAGTAATACCTACACACACAAACACACACACACAGACAAGCAGATAAAATGTATGCATGTATTCAGCCGACAGAAAGTTCAGAGGTAATAATAAAAAGGTGTTAAACATTATCCAGTGTCTAATCTTCATACAGAGACAACACAGACGTCAACTGAAGTCACTGACACAAACAGTAACAGCTACAGCCTGAACCCTCATTTACAGCTGCTGTAAATGGTCCCTGAATGCACCACCAAAGGCTCAGTTTGTGGTGCAGTTCTCACAGCTGTGTTCCAGCGGTTTGATGGTGTTTCCTTCTGTTTTACTCTTTTCTTTCTTCCTCTTTCTGCTGGTCTGACCCTGAAGCAGAGCAGCTGCGTCCCATCCTGAAGTCAAACCTCCCGCAAAGACTCCTGCTCTTCCACCTTTGCACATCGCAGCACCTCCTCAGTCTGCGTTTCCAGACACTTTTGCTCTTATTTTCCAGTTCCAGCCTGTCTGATCCTGCTGTAGCGTCCGCTCTGCTCCGGCCCTCGTCCTCCTCCTCAGCCCTGCTCCCCCGTCTCAGACCTCCTCTCAGCTTCCTCTCCGGTCCCTCTGTTTGGCCCGGGCTCATATTACATCCTATTTGCCCTGTGATTAAATACCTCTAACCTCATACCTGTTCCTGTGGCTGCACCTGGTTCACAAGTTTAGCCCTTTAAAAGACTCAAAACCTGTTTCTAATGGAGATACAGACCAAACATTTAAACCTGTGATGTTTGTAAAGCCAATACAAAAGCAAAGAAAGGCCTACATTTCTAATCATTCATTGCAAAATGTTGGTTTTTCACCTCCAACTGAAACTTTGATGTGTACGTACATATAGACCAAGATTTGGTGTTAAAAGATACAGATGATGAGGATACCGACTGTCTTTATTCTTATGGGCAGCTGTGAAAAGTCTGTGTTTCACGTCACAAAGATCCTTAGTGAGTCACTTTTCCTCCGACTTGAGTGGATTTTTGACGTCACCTTTCCCACATCTCCACAGAGGTAACATCTGAGTTAATCATCACTCCAGTCAGACTTGTCTGGTGTTGCACAAAGGATCAGTCCTGGATTTTAAGCTTCCCTAAAAGATGATAACTAAATATAGAGCCGAGCCAACAGCGTGAATCAGACTTGAGCATTAAAAATGAACCAGCAGCAGCCAGAAAGTGAATGTATAATTAATGTTTTCACACAGTGGAGGAACAGTCAGCGTTGTCACTGCTGTTTGTGCAGAAGAGCTTCCAGGCTGCAGATTTACAGTCCAATCAGTGTCCAATTAATGAGGCTGAAAGCAGCAGAGGAGGCTGAGCTGATGGAAACCAGTGGGAACATTAGAGCAAATAGAAATAAATCAAGTATAGAATCAATGTAGCCTCACTGTGTGACTGTTTCAAGAACACTGAGTGATTCATTTTACTATGAAGCCACCTGAAACTAAATATTAAGCTCTATAGGAGATCAGAGTGTTGAGTGATATTCACAGAAATACTTTTAAACGCCATCCAGATCCTGTAGAGTCACACTAAACACCCACAGAAACTCTCTTGGAAAGGTCTGCCGTGTTGTTTCACTCCATAATCAAACAATAATAACAGTTTTTAATGAAAAGTTCACACTAAGCCTGCTGATAATGACCATAAGCACAGGACTGACCGTGTGGATGAGGGTGGAGGCCAGCAGGAGCAGCGCGAGCCGGTGCGTAAAGGACATGGTCGCATCTCATCCAGCGGAGGGTTGAAGCCACCTGAGCCGCAGCGCCGCGCTCATCTGACCGCCATCCTCCGCGGGAAACACGGGCTGAGGCGGCGCAGAGGCGGCGAACTTTGTGGTTTTAATGTTTCAAAAGTGACGCGTGTTAATCAGCTTCTGACCTGCAGCTTTACGCACGGATTCATTCACCGCGAGCGAAGAGCGTGAAACGCGTCTCAAAGTGCGACCAATCATCCAGCAGCAGCGACAAAACACCGCGTTCACACCTGAAACAGTCCAGGTGACACCAGCTGGTCCCCGTTTGGAAACCTGATCCGAGACTGACGAGTCCACTGAGGCGGTCCGGTTCAGTCCTTCTGTACTTTCTAACAAGTGCGCGCCCCCGTCACATGCGTCTGTCAGGAGACACCCCGGACCCGTGCGCGCTCCCGCCGACAGACCTGAAGGAGCGCGCTGGTGTTTTAATATGAAATAACAGCAGCGACACCGCGTGGCTGAACTCAGAACTACAGCCAGTACAATAAGATGAGGGGGTCCAGGATTTGAGGTTCAAGCTGTGGTCCTGAGGCCCTCAGGGGTCCTCGAGCTCCAGCGGTCCCAAACTTGAACCAATAACCAGGTGAGAATCAATCAAATGACTTTACTGAGGATTTCACTGCTGGAGCTGGTTGAGGTGGAGCTCATGTTCAACTGTTTTAAAGGACTGAAACTTTTCATTCTGGATCAACCTGCTGATCATTTTCTCCATCAATCGATTGATTGTTTGGTTTGGAAACGATCTGAAAAGAGTGAGAAATGTGGTCACAATGAGACAAAGTGACACCGAACCATGTTTGTTTAGTCCAAAGCTCAGATCATTCAGAGCATTCAAAGAGCAGCAAATCTTCTGAAACCATGACGTGTTTTTTAAAATTATTTTTGCAGTATTTTTACTGTGTTATCGGTACTTTCACTTCAGTGAAGAGCTGAAGAGCTTTCCTCCATCACTGACACCATCACATTGTTTCATCTGAGCTCTAAACGCCTTTTTCATGCTTGTGTGACAGAAGACTGAAACAAACCAGAAACCTTCACCACGTTTAATGAATGTGCTTCGAGGCAGATGAAAGGACGGAGGATCAGAGACGAGAGGAAACTCCATCCATCACCTGAAACCACCTGAGTCTGACCCCACGGATCATTCAGCCATTTCTGACGTCAGGTCATCAATCAGTTTTACTGCAGAGCTTCAGTCTGATCAGGAAATCAGAAACAGATGAAAGAAAGAAAGAAAGAAAGAAAGAAAGAAAGAAAGAAAGAAAGAAAGAAAGAAACTTTCCCGCCGGCTCGTCCATCTGCTGCTCTGCCATGAGCAACGCTGTAAACACTGGTCACATGATGTACCAGTCAAACCAGTCCGCTGTGGGACAACTGGGAGCTGCCAAAGCATCAGAGAGGAAGAGGATGAGGAAGAGGAAGAGGAAGTGAATCTCAGGCTGGGCAAAAGAAATTAAACAATAAGATGTTTCCACTGACTGATGCCAGATAAGTTTTATCTTTAAATAAAGTTTTATTGTATTTGTCACGTCTCCAGCTGCTGAAAACATCTTACAAACTCTTGTTTTTTCATAATATTAAAACTGTAAATTGTCATACTTTATATTTTTAACTGCGTGTGAAAACCAATAATCATAATCAATAATAAATCATCGTGCTCATGGTGTTTATTCTGATCCAAAACTTTGCAGAACTAAAGACATTTCCACCGACCTCAGCTCTGCTCATTAGCAACAGTTAGCACGCTAACAAACATCATACCTGCTACACATTAGCATGCTAGCATTGCCCCTGTGAGCATGCTGATGTTAGCGTTTAGCTCGAATGATGTTTATGGACAAAATGTGATAAATTAACATTTTTAATTATCGGTGTTTGTGGTTTCTCTTCCTGCAGAACATCCTGTTCAAAACGTGTCACTGGAGACAAACTGGTCACGTGATAATATAATAACAATAATTATAATAATTATAATGAAAAACCAGTCTGAGTTTTAGCCAATCAAAGCACTTTATTGCACTGTATAGTGTGACGGTGAGCCAATAGCAGGCTCTTATAAAAGTGTCATTTAATCTTTTTATCATGTGTACAAAACAAGTCACACACACTTGTACCGTACAAAATCAACACTATTTACATACAATATACACACACACACACACACACACACACACGTAACACACACACACACACACACACACACACACACACCGTGCACGCTCTCTCTCCCATCCAGCCCTGAACACACAGACGAGTTCTCCGGGTTTGATGGGATTTCCTTCTTATCGAACATCCTCCACCTCTCTCACACACACACACACACACACACACACACACACACACACACACACACACACACACACACACACACACACACACACACACACACACACACACACACACACACACACACACACACACACACACACACACACACACACACACACACACACACACACAGGGACGGAAACATGGCCGCTACGCTGCTACCCACAAACCCAAACTGCTGTCAGCCAAACGAGCACTAAGCAACTTGTGATATGCATAAAGTTTTTTCTTTTCTTCTGGTAAAAAGAAGCTCGAAGACAACGAGACGGACAAACGAAGAAGAAGAGCGATGAGGTGACGTCATCAGCTGCGTCATCACAGGGACGCGAAGGAACGGCGAACTCTCGAAATGACGTCGACAAAGTTTGTTTGAACCTGCAGCGAGCAGCAAGGTGAAGACTCCTCCACCTCACTGATTAAACCCAGGTCTCTTCGTTGAGGAGTCGCTGCAGCTCGGACAGATGTTTGCCCTCCTCTGTCACACCTGGCCTCCCTTCACCTCCTCTCTGACTGAAGTGGATAAAGTCTTCAGCCCCCTCAGACGTCCCATAAACTCCCTTTAGGCTTCTTATATTCACACAGTGCACTTTGCTTTGGACGCTGCAGGAGTTCAGCTGCTTTTCCCTTTAAATTAACTTTATTTAAAGACATTGCACTTACATCCTACTTAAGTTTGTGGTGTTTTTTGCCTTAAAATAGTCCCACAGGTCACAGGAGACAAAGGCTGTTGTTGTCCTTCAGCTGTCCAAAACTTGAACTGATGGACTTGTTTCTGAGACGCTTTGGACACTGAGGACACTGCTGCTGTCTCACGTTGGACCTTCACTGTCTCAGGATAAAATCTGCTGTGTGGATCACATTAAAACTACGTAAAATGTCCCCGTCACACATGGACACAGGATGGACACACAGACAGAGACACACACTCTGCACACACACACACGCACGCACACACACACACACACAGGGTGCAGGTGGAGAGAGCTGCATATAGGGGCTACTACACCTCATCGTGTTTTAGGTTCCTCTCCATATAGATTATTATGTCTATGTACAGTATTTATATTTGTACAGTAATCTGGCTGCCCCTGCTCTAACTGTAATAACTCCACAGATTTTTCTGATTGGACGACAGACACGGTCTCTAGTATCTCTGTCTACTTTCACCTCCTGACACCTCTGAAAACGCCACGCACAGTGTTCCCCTAAGGCTTTCTACAGTGACGAGCTCCTGAAACGGTCACGAGATCGAACGGGGGCGTAAAAAAACCCAAAAACGATCGCACCGCCGCGAAGCGATCAGCCGATCAATCAGTCGGCCAATCAGCCGACCGGCACAACACGACTCTAAAGGAAAGGGACGACTGAGGACCACACCATAGCAGGTTCAAAAATACAGTACATCTTGATTTGGGGAAATAAATGAACAACAACGGCGATATGCACGGCATACAGACGCATGCTAGCTCTCTCTCTCTCACACACACACACACACACACACACTCGCACGCACGCACACACACTCAGGCTACATGTTGTAGGCCACGTAGATGGGATCCAGCTGGTCTTGTAAGAAGCCGTCGCGGAGGTGCATGCGCTGTTTCTCGCCGCGGGAGTTGATGGGGATGACGCCGATGTCCGTCACCACGACCACGCCCACAATCAGGTAGTGCTCCTCCAGCACCGCCTTGGTCACCATGGGAACCAGGTCCAGGGCCTCCTGCTCGGAGCCCTCCAGCTCCACCACCACCACCAGCAGGTTGGTCCAGGGGAAGACCGCGCTGAAGAGGACATTGGCTGTTTTTAGCCAGCAGGGGGCAGCAGCACACACCTGACCTACACACTCCAGAGAGACTTCATGTACTCTGTTACATAATACTACAGTACTAATGTAACACTACCAGGGAATATTTTCCTGCATTATCACTGAGCTGAGATGCTGAAAGCAGATTTTTTTTCTTAATGTACTTTTACATCACGGTGTTGCTACTTTTAGTGACATAAAGTCATTGAATATGTTAAAATACGGCATGAAAGCAAAACTGAAAGAGGCTGAAGTGGAGCTGCAGAGTTCGAAGGTCAGACGGACGTTTGGACAGCCTCGGTCTTCGTCTCCTTTAACCAAACCTACCACTCCATGATGCTCTTGTGGGCGCGGATGACGGAGGTCTCGATGTCGATGGGGTGGTACCTCATCCCCCTCAGCTCCATGGCCTCCTCCAGAGCTCCCACCACGAACAGAGCGTCGTGCCTCTCTGAGGGGAGACACACAAAGACGGAGGCCGTGTTGGTGCGGCAGGGGGAGATGGCGAGCCGAGGGGACGCAGCCAGGCGGGAAACTCACCTCCGTTGGCGTCGGTGAGCTCGGTGCGGCGCAGGAAGCCCAGGTAGCCGGTCCTGGCCCACACCGTCTGGGTGTCTCCAAAGCTGAGCCTGGAGTTGAAGTGGTCGGACTGGAGGACCTCCTCGCCATAACCGCTGTAGTATCCGCTGCCGTTATGAGCGCTGTGGACCCAGATCTGCAGGAGGAACAGAAGACAGTCCACAGAACGTCCCGCTGACAGAGACCACGTCCTGGAACACTTCTCAGGCCTACGATGCTGCTGGACTTTGAACGACTGTCCAGGAAAAGGAACCTGAGACTCTCAGACCATAAATCTAAAAATCGATCGAAGGTAAAACTCTTCCATTCTCTGTTGAGGAGATAAATAAATAATGCAAAAGGACAAATTGAGAGAGGAATAAAGGTTGACAGCGCAGCTCAATTAAAGATCAGACTTCAGGAGAAGAAAGACACTCAGGAGAGAGACGTCTGCTGCCCGACCTCCTCCTCTCTGATTGGTTCTAAGCGCGTCACCTGAAGCAGGTCAGCGTGTCTGATGGACAGCTGAGGGCTGAACGCACTCACTGTGAGACGCTTTGGACAAAAAAAGTGTCAGCTAAATAAACACAATGGAATGTAACGGAGGGAAGGAGGGGACAAAGAGACAAAGAGGGACAGACAGAAAGAAAAGATGACAGGAAAGAAGAGATATGGTAAGTATAAAAAAATAAAGAGTTGAGGAAAACAAGAAGAGAAAGACAAAAAAGAGGAAGAAAGAGCAGGAAACTGAGCAGGAAAAACCAAAGAAGAAGAGCAGTGGTTCATATCTGTGACCTCTCCCAGGTGTGAGTCTCCTAGCGGTCCTTTGGTCTCCGGGTTGGCGATGATGATGCGAACTCCGGGCAGGATCTGGAACATAAAGGCACAGTTTAAAATCAGCTGAGGCAGTGAACGCATCACGACCGCAGAGTGTTCACCGAGCATCAGAGAAAAGATGGACCGCCTGGCGAACAGGACGCTTTCTCCTTCCTCCTCCCACATACGGTGAGTCAAAGCGAACGGCGAGCTGATCGATGGCCGGCCTCAAACACGACGTCCTCTCCGTGTGCTGGTGTGGGGGAAGAAGAGACACGAACGTCTCGTCGAGCTCCAGGAAAAGATCCTTCAGTTGCTTTCAAGCTTCACCGCTGTGAGCTAAATGCTAACATCCCCTCGCTAAAGTGCTCGCAAAGCTAACACGCTGAAGTTTAGCAGGTGTGATTCTCACCGTCTTCATTTAGCGTGTTAGCATGCTAGCATCTGCGAGCTGAGGCTGATGGGAAGCTTTGAGCCAGTTCTGCAGGTGTTAAAGTGACCAGGCAGATCTCAGGTCAGTGCGTCCAGCAGCTGACCGTCGAGCTCACGGTGGCGCTGCAGGTGAAGCTCTCATGTACGTAGCATCATGTAGCATCACGTAGCATCATGTAGCATCACGTAGCATCGTGTAGCATCACGTAGCATCGTGTAGCATCAGGTCATTTCATAACTTTTCAGTTCCATGTGAGGAAATGTTCTTTTGTTCTGACAAACTTCTGAAACCCGTGAACACAAACCGCCTCCTCCTTCCTCTCAGGTCGCCTCTCGTGTGTCGACCTCGCTGATGGAGTTCAGCTTGTTGCTAAGAGATCTGTGATGAAACTGAAAGGAGAGCTGCTCAGCAATCAGACGAGAACGATGTAATTTGCTGCTGGATTAAAGCAGCAGATCTGAAGAGCTGCAGGAGGACAAAGTGTTCAGAGAAGCAGAACTTTGCTGCAAAAACAGGACATTTCTTGTTTTCATCAGAGGACGGACTTCGTCAAACGCAGCTGTTTCCCCGACGGCTGCGTCTTACCTTCATTCCTTTCATTTGAAAGCATGACTGAAGCTTGTTTGGATGATGGATGAACGAGCTGCTCAGTGTGTCTGATCTCTTTACGTTTATGTTTGTTTCCAATAATCTGACTGACAGCAGGAAACAAACGGCTCAGATTGAAGCGTTTTAACCGTCATCGTCCACGGCGAACACATCAGATCACGCGTCTCTTATTGGAGGTCTTACAGGATGTTTGCTGACGACGTGAACAGAAACAAACTGCGAGCTGCCGTCACGTTAACCTCGACGGTTTGAACGAGCTCTGTAAATAAACCGCCGCCTTCTGACTGTGGGCGAGTCATATTCTGCAGGTTATGAAATGTTCCTCCTTCACCATCTGTCAGCATGTGACCAGCCTAACTAGCTAACAGCTAGCATCTGGACACGAGCGTTTCCACTGTAAATGATATGTGGTCACATGCGTCCAGACGACCTCAGCGAGAGGGGAACAGACGTCACAGCAGCGTCTGCTTCACGGCTGATCGAAGTCGCTGCCGGTCGGATCCAATCAGAACAGAATCATAGCGCCGATTCCAAATATGGTCACTTCTGGATGGAGGCTTCAAAGCGGCGGTGGACACAGCGACAGGTGACGTCAGCGCGGGTCCGCAGTGGGCGTCTTCAGGTCTGAAGACGTGATGCGGTCCTCTCGTCAGCCTCAGATCTGAGGCAGGACTCAGAGCTGCTGCCTGCTTTGACTCACTGGACGTGGGAGGACGCAGAAATAGTCCGATCTGTCATTCAATCTGCTGTGAGCGTGCATCTGCTGTGTGGGGGGGGTTTAAAATGATGTCTGACCGCCTCCGTTTGGGAAGCAGGTCAGTTCAGAGCTGGAAACTTGACGCTGAGGCACGCTCACCTTGCCGGACTCCATTAGCGGCAGACTGTGAGGAGAGCCTCTCTCCACCAGCCGAACCCTGAAACACACATGTGGAAACGTCACGTTTGGTGCTTTGAGGAGCAGGAAAATGACGGCGTGACACGGACGGCGCAGACTCTGGTACCTGTCGTGTCGCAGCGCTCTCATGTCCACGTACACGGTCGTGGGGTCCGGTCCCGAGGTGCCCTGCAGCCAATCACAACACAGACAAAAGCGCGTTATCTTTGCTCAGATCTCTCGTGTTGTTGACGCGTTTCTTTGCCGCGGTTCGTCTGAAGCCTGTCAGGCTTCTGCAGCCGCCGCCCGTTTACCTGCAGGCAGATGGCGAGGTTGACCCTGCAGCCGAAGGCCGTGCTGACAGACCGCGGGTGAAGGCCGAGGTCTTTGAACAGCTTCGAGAAGGAGTGCGTGAGCGACATCCTGGGCCTCTCCTCCGCCACCACCACGCAGGCCCGGACCCGGGACAGGTCCAGACCCCGAGCCTGGACCACAGAGGGACAAGAAATGAGGTCAGTGTGTCTGTCTGTGGACGTCAGCTGTGTCCCACATGGACAGGGTTCAGACGAGTTGGAGGTCTTTGGAGGTAAAAATCAGGTTTCATTCTCCCTGAAGAAAGAAGGCAGGTTTGAGGATTTAGACCTGGTTTTAGGTTTAAACTAAGAACTAAAAGAGGAGCTAACTCACATCAGCGAGGCCTCACAAGTCCACAGATACAAAGGTGTGTGTGAGTGTGTGTGTGTGTGTGTGTGTGTGCTGAATAAGAAACATTTGTACTCTTCACTGCGTGTTCAGCTTTCAGTCTCCATGGAGACTTAAAGACGATAATCACTAAAATTAACTGCAGCCTCCATCAGCGACCAATCAGAGGCGGCGGTGACTTCAGCGCTCATCGCGGCCTCAGGCCGAGCAGGCGGAGACAGACGTGAGTTTATTACCGCTGAGGACGGGGGACAGAGGACGGCCACACTCAGTTAGACGCACATTCAGCTGCAGGACGAGCGCGGAGGCCGAGGAAAGTGAGCACGAGACAAATCGCCACAAAGTGACATCACTTCCTGTCCTACAGAGGATTTCTCCAGAAAGACAGAATCTGATTTTATTATTGATCATGTAATCACTGATGATCGGGCTCATTGACCACAGTCTGAGGTACGAGGAGGAACCAGGTCCAGAAGCCCTTTTAGATCCAACAGTTCAGAGTCCACAGCAGCTCCAGGTCTGACCCAGAGTCCCCGTCTGTCTCTGCGCTGGTTGGACTGATAACGCATGAAAATGTCTTTTATGGTTATTTTTATTCCTGCTTCAGTTTGTGTAAAACAATCATACAAATAATCAGAATATTAACTTCTGTTGCTCCCTCTCTGTCTCAAAGTCTGTCTGTCTTTTTTTGACTGATCGTCCCGTCAATGAGACCTTCATGTTAACACTGATACGAGCGGCGCTCATGAAGAATCAGACTGAGGACGGAGGTAAAGACGACGGCCTGCCGTCAGACTTTTGGGATCAGGATCCAGAACCTGAATGGAGGTGAATAAATATCTGCGTCCTCCTGGGAAACGTCCTGCGGTTGAACTGTGTAACCTAAGAGGGGACGGACGTGTACTCTGTCTGTCCGGCTGACCTTGAGCGCCTCGGTCTGCAGGCCCAGTCCTTTGGTGCACAGCTCCATGACGCTGTAGGAGCAGAAGGTGTCTCGCACCCTCAGCTGGCTGACGGCCAGCAGCCACAGCGCCGGGTTGGACTCCAGCTCCACCGGGGGAATCAGGATGGACTGGTGGCCTGAATACACACTGCACAAAACACAACACACACTTAGACTTCGTCACATCCAGACGTGTTTCCCACAGAAACCTACTCCACCAGTCAGGTGTAAATGTGACTTATAGCTGCTTTAGAGTCACTGAGGGGACGAGACGTCCTCATCCCCAAAATGATTTGCCGTCTGTTTTATTTATAAGACGTCCAGCAGCAGAAATCTGCTCTCACCAAGTTCACAATTTATGAGCTGAGGATTTAAAACAGAGCAGACGTGAAGATTTAAAGTCATCGCAGATAAACATCGTAGAAACACAGTGACTCTTCTTATTAAAGGACGGTGGACATCTTTGACATGAAACATGATTTGAGTGTCCTGAACATGGACGCCTGAGCGGGACACCTTCATGTGACATCTGTCCACCGCGTGTTCGATCCCCGGCTGCAGGGGTCGGACACGGACCAGTTTAAGGCGTGTTAGCAGACGAGACACCAACCTGCAGAGACACCAGAGGACAAAGCCGAGGCCGCAGTACGGGTCCAGACAGATGGCCACTTCTCTGGACGGGTACAGCTCACACTGCAGCTTCACCGACCGGCAGAAGGCCCCAACTGCATTATGGGACATCTGGAGAGAGCGAGTGAGAGACGGAGAGACAACAACCTTAAAACTCTTTCTTTCTGAGGGACTTTCCTCTGGAAACAGGCGGACGTGCTCCATTCAGTTTGTGAATCACGTCTGCTGCTTGGTGCTCATTTCACGCTGATGAGGAAAAGGCTGTGGTCTCTACAGCGAGCCTCGAGGCTTTTACTCTGCGTGTCCACTGCTCTGACAGCCCGGTTTTAACGAATAAATGAAAAAAGGAGGAAGTCTGTGCAGGCGAGAAGCTGCTCGGGGATCAGGATTAACGCTGAGCTGACCTGAACTCCGGCCAGCATGCCGGTCGTGGACACGCTGAAGTCCAGATAGGCCAGGCCGTCGGGGTTGGTGGGCTTATAGAGAGCTGGAGGCTTCTTCTTTGGCAGGTCATCTGCAGCACACACACACACGCACACGCACACACACACACACACACGTTTGTTTTATTACACTCTGCTGAGTCATGCTCCGCTCAGGAACGCTGACCTCAGGCTGAACCTGCAGTGCAGCTGCAGCAGCTTTGCATCACATTTTAAAGGTGTTTGTCGCAGATGTTTTCTGACCTGCCCCTTTGAAATCAGTGAAAAACCTTTTCTTTCCAAACATTTTGGATGCGATTTTTCTTCCTGCTGACGGAAGAAGAGCTTTGTGTGTTTGTGAGGACAGCGGCTCACCGGTGTCGAGGACAGGAGGCCAGTTCCTGATGTCCACCGTGGCCGTGGCCTCCTTAGAGCGCAGCAGCTTACAGATGACCCCTGTGGTCATCACGCAGGCCGAGTGACTGACCTGCAGAGAGAGACGGACGCACCTTTAGACTGCAGCTACACAACAACATGATGAAGACCCTCGAGAAGGTCAGAGGTCAGCGACAGCAGTAGCAGCTGGAGGGCTGTTCTTACAGGCACTCGTTAACCTCTGATAATGGATAAAATGATGCAAAGCAAACAGGGAAAATGCGTGATGACAGTCAGGGTCACATGACGACCAGCGTTAAGCCAGCAGAGTATTATGGTCTGTCTGTGATCAGCAGCAGAAAGGTTCTCGACCTCGACGATCATCTTGACGGTGGGCAGCGTGGTGGAGATGTTCTGAGGGTGAGGCGGTCGCACCGTGATGGGGACGCAGCCGGCGTACAGGCTGCCGTAGAAGGCGGCGATGAGGTCGATGCCTGCAGGACACACGCACACACACACACACACACACACACACCGTCAGTTCAGTTTCTATCTAACATCTTGTTACGTCATGTTGTTCAGTAAACGAGCGAGCGTCATTCCCACCTGGTGGGTAGACCAGAGCCACGTGGTCCCCCTCCTGCAGACCTCCTCTCTCCATCAGCAGAGCCGCCACCCGCTCCGCCCTCTTATGGAGCTGCAGGCAGGTGAGGGAGCTGGACACCGCCCCCTGGTGGAGGGGAGGGGGGAGCACGGGAGGAAGGGACGGCAGAGAAAGACAGACTTTAAGTTTCATTCTTAGATTAAAGGTTTGTGCTTCATAAACTGGTGAGCTCATGAGACCAGAGGTGTGTGTGTTACCCGGGAGCTGAGCAGGGTGTAGAGGACGTGGTCTGGTGTGGTCTGAGCCCTCCACTGCAGAACCTCCGACAGGAACAGGAACTGAGGAAGACCATCAGAGGCGTGATCACAAACACTCCCTGAACGGCTCTGTGCTCAGCACACTGACGCCTGCTCTTCATCGCACAGCTGAAACCATGACTGGCCTTTGAGACAGTTTAGACAGTTCTGTGTGTGTGTGTGTGTGTGTGTGTGTGTGTGTGTGTGTGTGTGTGTGTGTGTGTGTGTCACCTGGTCATTGTCGTCAGTCTGTCCCAAATCTCTGCCGCTGGCCTGAGCGATCCTCTTCCCTGACACCAGATTCCCCACCATCACAGAGGCAGGTCCGATCTCTGTGCGCGCACACACACACACACACACAGACACGCACACACGCACACACACACAGACACGCACACACACACAGCGTAAGCACATCACCTGGCAGACATGTAAAGTTCATACGTGTCGGAGCGGCGGCGACGCTCCCACCTGGTTGTTTCTGCCGGGGTTTGGGCAGGTTGGTGACGCAGGTGTGGGGGCACATGAGGACGTTACAGGGGTGCAGCCCCCCCTCCAGGTACAGCTGCTTGATCTCTGACAGGTGGATGCCGCCCAGGGGAGTCTTAGGCAGAGTGTTGGCCGGGACCAGAGCCAGGCAGAACACACCCACACCGTGGATGCTGTCTATGGCCTGAGAGACGGAGACGGGGGACAGTTAGAGGACAGACTGAGCAGTGACTACGGTCATAAACGCCGTCTTCTTGTGTCGTTTACCTGCAGCACCCGGCTCATCCACTGGAAGCTGTCCTCCTCCGTGGAGTCGGGCCTCTGCTCCGCCACCACCACGATCCTCTCGTCCCTCAGCACCGTCACGGAGAACACCGCTATCCTGCAGGGACGAGACCGGAGACCTTTACCTCCGTCCTCAGCAGCAGGACGAGGCCGAATGTCTGTCTGTTCACTCGCTTTCAGACGAAGGCTCCATCTCCGTCCACAGAGAGTCCACGCAGCTTCACGCAGGGTGTGTGTGTGTGTGTGTGTGTGTGTGTGTGTGTGTGTGTGTGTGTGGATAACACACACCAAACAGTCCGACGACAAACACTCAGCTGATTTGTTCAGAGCATGTTGTCAGCAAACAGACGGCCCTTCGGCACCGTCAGTAATGAAACATATAGACAAACAAAGAAAGGATGGAGCCGCACACACACACACACACACACACACACACACACACACACACACACACACACACACACACACACACACACACACTCAGCCTGCTTCAGGTCGTATCTGCTCATCAAACGTGGACCCCCACAGACCCCCCCCACCTCCCGCTCACCTGCCCCTGTAGACGAATTTCATTGGCTCGACCGCCAGCGCCGTGGCGACGATGTCATCGGCGTTGTGCCTCCGCCCGCTCACCATGATGAGTCCGTCCATCTTGCCGGTGATGAAGACGAGGCCCCCGGGCCCGACGAAGCCCAGCAGGCCGGTCCGCACGAAGGCGTACTCGCTGATCAGCCCCCCGCCGGAGCTCACCGGGTACACCTGCAGACACACAGCCAATCAGATTTCAGAGAGTTTTAACCTTTATGTGTCAGCTGCTGCTTCATGTTCTTCTGAAACATTCTGCCTGCAGTGAGTCACGAGGAGGACGACAGCGTTCATTCGTCTCCTGCTGAGCCTGTTTTTAAAGCATCGTAACGTTTCAAGATGAGACCAAACTTTACGTTTAAGCCACAAACCGACAGCAGACGAGGTCAGCCTTGCACACACACACACACGCGCGCGCACTGCACACACACATACACACACACACGCGCGCGCTGCACACACACCTCGAAGGTGTTCTTCGTCATGCCGGTGAGGCCGTAGTAGGAGGTGCCGGTGGCGATGGAGCAGACGCAGAGCTCGCCAATCTCGTCCGTCTGACAGAGCTGAGGGACGCCTTCTGGTTTCACCACACATGCCAGGCCTGGAGAGGGACGAGAGACACGGGGACAAATGGGGGGGGGGGTTAATGCCTTTGAGAGTCCTTAACGATGATCAATGTCCCACCAGGTCCAGCATCAGCCATCACAGCCTGAGCTTAACGCCGCCTGCTCTAACACAGCTCTGACGTCGACTCACGTCTGTCAACACTAAACCAGCGTCCTGCTGGAGTCGGCGTGGGTGTAGTTCCCGTGCTGAACACCAGGTGGTGCGAGTTGACAGCGACAGGAAGTGAGCGCTGTAGAGGAAAAGGTGTGTGGCAGAGCCGTTTGATTGGCTGCGTGTTTGATCAGCACGCCTCCTCCTGCAGATTACTGACTGCTTCACGGATTATCAGACCTTCACAAACACTCGGCTGATTGGCTGGTTCAAGCGTCTGAATACGAACATTTTCTGCTTTCCTTCATCTTTTTCTGACACTTAACTGGACGTTTTGTTTTATTGATCTCCACTGATCGAGAACATAATCTGTTGACTCACTGATGATGAAGATAACGGGTAGCTGCAGCCTTAATAGAAATGAATGAAAGCCAGGCACCGAAGTCACCGGCGCCTGCGGCGTCCTCGTCGGGACGAGAGCCGATGATTCATTCTGTCCTAAAAGCCTTTTTATGCTCTGTGTGACTTTGTCTGCAGAGACAAAGCTCAGGTGATGAGGACAGACGGCAGACATTCAGTCCTAAAAGAGCTGTGAGCCTCCTGTTGTACAAAGTTTAGAGTCCATTTAAAGTGAAATGAAAATAAATAAGATCAACACGAGGCAGCGAATTTCCATCCCTCCAAACACACACACACACACACACACACACACACACACACACACACACACACACACACACACACACACACACACACACACACACACACACACACACACAGCCGTACCTCCCGGTGCGACCGTGCCGACGTCCTGCACGGTGAGGACCGACAGACGCTCCTCGGTGTCCACCCGGACCACCCCGTAGGTCAGACCCTGCATGGAGAGGACGCCTCGGCCCGGAGGCTGGCTGCTGTCCTCCACCGGCCTGAACGCCAAACACACACACATCAGACTGTCGTTAACACACACGCAGGGCGGGTGTGTGCTGGTCGCTGAGCTGGAGAGAGACTCATTCCTCTGTTTCACCGTGCAGCTCTGTGCTGATCTGTGATCGATTGATTAGTTATTGATGGATCTGTGGCCTCCTCTGATGGCGGCTGTGTGCTGCAGAGAGAAACTGGACGTGGCTTCATTTCTTTGTGTGTTTGCAGTGTGGACTCTGTGGATGTGTTTGTACAGGTGAGACACAGGTTTGCATAATGTAAAGCAGGGCTGAGAGCGTGTGTGTGTGTGTGCGTGTGCGCGTTTGTGTGTGCACGTACCTCCTGATGGCCACCGTCAGCGCCTCGGGGGAGCTGGCACAGGGACAGATGACGTCGGCTCTCAGGCCTTTGGTCTGAAAGACGTTGAGGAAGGCGTCGCAGGAGGAGATGGACCCTGACGGACGGAGACGGACACGGAGACAGAGACGGACACGACCCGTCAGACACAAAGACCGACGAGGTCACGCAGAGCAAACACACATCAGACGTACTGAGCAGCTGAGTTACTAAAAACACTGCTGAACTCCCTGAATGACACTGAAACACTCAGAGGAACGTTTTGTGCCTTTGACGGTTGGCAGCGTTTCATCCCACAAACCGTCACTGCGCTCCACATCCACAGCCTCTGCTGGGCTTTCAGTTACAGTTTCTCCATGCAGGCGTGAGCAGAGGCCGCTCTGAAGGGGCCCGAACCCGGGCTCTGGCCCCTTCAAAGGGTCTCGCCTCTCCTGTTTTTATCTATCATCTCCTCTCTGTGAAATATTGGACAGTCGTGCCTCTTTGAGCCTCGAGATGTGACTTAAATGGAAACATGTGAGGACAGACGGGAAACTTCTCTCTGCAGCTTCCAGACATCTGAAACGTGCCGAGGCCCCTGAAGTACACACGGACTCACGGTGAGAGGTCAAAGGGCAAAATGTTTGGAAACTCCTTTAATCTTTATGTGTTTTTTTTGTTTCACCACCAAATATTTACCTCTGAGATGTCGTGAACTAGAAGCAGAGAACAGCAAAAAATGAAAATACTCAAGTAAAAGTACCTCAAAATTGCACTGAAGTGCAGGACTTGAGTACATGTATTAGTAACTTTACTTTGAAGGATCCTTCTTCCCATTTCAGCCAAATGTTTTGAACTGACGAGTCAGGTCTGAAGTCTGTCCAGCACAGTAAAAGTACACAGTTTGTCCTACTGTATAATACTGCTTTGTTTGACTGAATGAGAAATGCTCTTCATGGTTTCAGCCTGTCTGTCCAGTGGACATATTTGTGTCCTGACACGCGCTGTTTGTCTGTAACTCGCTCTCTTGGTCAGACGCTGAAATCCATTTTAAAAATGGCTGCTCTTGCTGCCTCTTGAATTAAAGCTCTGCAGCTCAGCTCCTGACTCTCGGGCGGCGCCTGCTAACGGCTACATCGCTACATGCCGGTGGAGCAAACGTGTCAAAGAAGGCACCAAACTAATGAATCACTGGCGGATCATCAACGTCACGCACGTTTCAAGTGTCTGCGAGCTGCTGCTGAGTCAAAGTGAGAGCAGCTAGGACACAGAGAGAAGTTGTTGTGGCGAGCAGTGAAGTAAACAACATGTAATTTGTAGTTAAGGAGCTAAAAAACGAAAAAGGAGTCAGTATAACTATAATTTCCTGGTTTCTGAAGTTATATTTCCGACTGCAGCTGGACTGAAAACCATGTATTGTACCAAATGTGCGCAGTCGGACACATTCTGCTCTATTCCTGTAAAGTGACCCAGTTTCCTGACTTCCCCGGAGAGTTGATCCATCTCCCTGACATCCTCCGCCTCAAACGCGGCTCTCTAAAGTCCCCGTTAGCGGAGGAGCTCCGCCCCCGAGGCCCAGCGCGACCTTACAAGGGTTTGATCCGTCGGCCACCAGCAGCATGCGCAGCGAGCTCAGGTTGATGTCCTTCTGGTCTTTGTGGGCCACCAGAGCCCAGTGCATGTCTCTGGACTTCACACACGCCACCTTGGCTGCACACACACACACACGGACAGGAAATTAGCATTTAAGGTGTTTGACGGACAGGTGGAAGCAGCCAGCGGACTGAGCCGAGCGGCAGGTGGAGCGTGTGTCTGACCTTTGTACTGGCAGACTTTCTGGATCCATGACAGAGGGTTGACCTTCATCAGCGAGTAGGGGACGCTGATCACGTGCATCATGTTCATCACGCTCTGCAGGGCGCACACACACACGATGGCACATCAACATTTAAAGCTCATTCAATTATCTCCTTCAACATGTTTCTGACTCTCTCTGTGTGTATTTTACAAGCTTTTACTCCCTGAAAAACTTCTATCACACCAATCTGTCAACCTGCCTTCACCTACAGATCACAGGTGAGGGTGAAAGCAAACAGGAAGTGAAGGTCATGACCTCCAGCGGGCGGCTCGTCTTACCGTCAGGATGCCGTGCCACAGGCCCACGTCCTTCTTAAAGTCCAGGACGTTCACGATGGTCTCCGCTGCAGACAGAGAGGGACGGGGTTAAAGAGCGAAGGCTGGAGACTGAACCTGCGTGTGTGTGTGTGTGTGCGTGCACGCCTACCCTCGGTGTAGCTGCAGGACTGCGTGAGCGCCTGGCAGTGTGTGAGCAGAGCGATCCTCGTCACAGTGACTCCCAGCACGCTGCCGTCTTTACAGGTTTTATACTGGGAGACAAACAACAGACCATCAGTGACGGCAGAGCAGAGCGAGGCGATTGGTTCAATCAACAAAGACATAAAACGGAGACGAGCTGGAAATAAATAATCAAGTTAAGCCAAGCTTTACATTTCCAGCAGCTCCAGACGCTCTGAAAGCAGGTGGACTTCAGGCTGATTGTCAGAGATGAGACAGTTTGTACAGCAGCTGATATCAAAACTAATCTCTTCCTGTTATTTCAGAAGCAAACTACAGTAAACTACAGTGACCTCAGTCATTAAACGCAGCACAGACAGAGAGACAGAGGGACAGGCTGAGCTGCAGCTGCCGTTCAGGCGTCCACAGTGAGGACGTCTCTCGGCTGTCTGGTGTGTGTCAGTCGTCCCGTCGCTCACCTCGATGTAAGCCGTGTCGTTGTTGGCGTCTTTGATGTGAGGGAACCAGTCTCTGGGCGGTTTGGAGAGGTGCTTCGACTCCGTCACGAACCACAGCAGCTTGGGCCAACCTGCAGAGAGCGAGCGAGGCAGAGGGAGGAAGTCTGAGAAACACGCTGTACAACCAATCGATCGATCGATCGATCAGTCCATCAGCAGCTCTCTCTGACTCTGACTGTCCGATGCTGCACACCTCAGACAGACAGACAGACAAACAGACAGACAGACAGAGAGACAGAGACAGACAGGCAGGCAGGCAGATGGACGGACAGACAGACAGACAGAGAGACACACAGAGAGGCAGACAGAGACACAGAGAGACACACAGACAGGTAGACAGAGACACAGAGACAGACAGGCAGGCAGATGGACGGACAGACAGGCAGGCAGATGGACGGACAGACAGGCAGGCAGACAGAGACAGACAGAGACACAGAGAGACAGACAGGCCGTCCCTCCCCCACACAGACCCCTCAGGCCTCCCCCTCCTCTGATGATTGATGGTCTTCGCTCTGACCTTTGAACTGGGGGATCTCGCCTGTTGCGCTCTTAGGCAGACCCTTGTGGCAGGCGTCACTGGTCAGCGCCACGGTAACGCCACAGCTGCCCAACAGGAATCCGATCTGCTGGCTGCCGGCATCCTATTGGACGACAAAGGGAGGGCAGGCGGTTACCTCTGTGCTCAGAAATCAGTCTCCATCTGCTTTCTGCTTTAAATAAACGGATCTAATGCTGATCGAGGGATAACTGGACTGGTCTCACACACACACACACACACACACACACACACACACACACACACACACACACACACACACACACACACACACACACACACACACACACACACACACACACACACACACACACACACACACACACACACACACACACACACACACACACACAGCGATAACGGTGACAGCTGCGGTGTTTCTCCAGCCGAACAGAAATTTTATGGAAAATCCTGCAGCACAAACGTAGGATGGGGGAAGGGTTGAAGAGCGGCGGCCAGCATGCAGGAGAAGCCGTTTTCTGCTGCAGAGGTCATCGGCGTGTAACCACAGGAAGCTTTTTGTCACAGACTTCCATCCTTCAGGTCGCAGGACGTGATGGCGCCGCGATCAACAGCTGTGACCTCACTGATGACGGAGCCTCACGGAGGAGGACGGCTGGTTTCCAGCTTGTCAGACATGTTGGGTTTCTGCTGAACGGCTGAGACAGAAGATGCGAAGCATCGTTTCAACGGCCACGCGAACAGGAGGGAGGCTGGCGCTCCGGGGTACGAGGCGGAGGACGGACGCGGCCGAGGCGGAGAGGATTAACATCACAGCGGTGCTGTAAAAATGAAATCACCTGACCTCCCACAGAGAAACTAATCCTATGGAATAACATCGAACCCAACGCTGATGAAAAGGGATTAGAGAGCAGCGGCGATGGCGACGGACAGCCGGGCGACGGCCGCTCTGTGTCATTGAAAGAAAACATTCAGTGGGGTTTCAGGAAGTACCTTACGACTCAGGGGGACCTCTATAGGAACGGGGACCACCTCAGCCAGCAGACAGCCGTAGAAGGCCACCATGAAGGCCACGGGGTCGTTGTTAGGAAACACCAACGCCACCTGGGAGAGGGAGGGGCAGGAGCCGGTGTCAGCCATGATGGAAACGAGAACCAGCCCATTTCTAAACATTAGCAAAGCTCACGGCTAAAAAAGCAGAGAAAACCCTCTGATGTGAACTTTACGAACAGCTGTGGAGATCAGAAACCTCAAAACCAAGAAATTATAAGTTTAAAGGAACACTTTGACTTTTTGGAAATACCCTGATTTGCTTTTTTTTGCTAAGAGTTCAGTATGAATCTGGAGCCAGCAGGTGATTAGCTTAGCTTAGCTTAGCTTAGCATTAAGACGGGAAACAGGAGGAAAGACTTCGCTCTCTGAACAGATTAAACAAACCATAGAAAGGATTAGAATTAGTGAGCTTCAGACATTAATGTTAATGATGGACAGAGCTGCTTTATGCTAAGCTACGCTAACTCATATCTTGTGTGCAGACATGAGGCTGGGATCAATCTTCTCAGCAACAACACCAACGATTATTTTATTTCCATGAAATGAACCATGAATTCTGCCTTTAAACATGATTTCAACAGAAAAACATGCAGTTGTTAGTTTAATTTGGAAGGAACACAAACAACACATGAACAAACATGTAATTTTCTAAAAGGAGAACAACAAACAAACAAACCAACGACGCTGCCGCACTGAAACAAGCACAAAGACCAGCGGAGGAGCGTGACTCACCCGGTCCCCCGGTCGCACCATGGGCTCCTGCTTGCTGCCCAGTTTGTGGAGGATGTTGTAGGCGAGCTTGATGCTGCGAGACCACAGCTTCCCTGCAGGGAGCGGACACAGGATACGAGGGTGTGAGAGAGAGCGCTCACAGGATGAAAGTGTGTGTTCCTGGACGTCTATTCTGAGGACGCGGTCGATGAAAGACAAAGACTGCCTGAAGTGAGGACATTTAGGAGCTGTCAGCGGTCAGGAGAGGTCAGCAGAGAATCAGCTCTGCGCTGTCTGGATTAGATTCAGAGGTAAGTGTGGTCTGATGCGCTCGTGGCGGACAGGTGCACCACGCTTAAAAAAGTCCCTGCTGACGGCTGCTGGAGCTGTTTCTCTGGCATGATGATGCTAACCTGCACACCTGAGCACCATCAGCACTCTGCGGTGACGGATCGTCCTCAGAAACACAGAAACACGGGCCACGTTTACCCACAACAGGCCTGAAAAACATCAACTGATGCTCAGCTTGACCCATTTTCATATCGACCAGAACAACATGTCGTCTTCAGAGCTGAGTCTGATCCTGAATCTGTGGAGACTTTTAGTGACCGTCAGGGTCTAAATGCTGCTTCATTTCGAGCACTGAAACACCTGAAAGACATGAAATAACACCTCGTGTCTTCATCTGAACGTGTGGATCTGTGTGATCATCCAGCTGTATCTCATCTGTCTGCTGCGATTCTTGTTTTTCTTCCAGTTTCAGAGGAACGTCGTCTGAGAGCATCAGCAGAACAACTGAACTGTCTCTTTACCGTATGTGAGGACGTAGAGCGGCTTCCCCGCCGTGTCCAGGCTGGTGAGGCAGGGGGCTTTCGGGGAGATGGTTCCCCAGCGTTGGAGCGCAGCCTCCAGGGACGGGGGCCAGTTGGTGACCACCCCCAGCGCCTCGCCCCGCACCGGCATCATCTCCGCCCCCTCCGGCCGCGGCTGATTGGGGTCCGGCTGCTGGACTGGAGACGAGGAGACGAGCAAAGACATCAGAGAGCAGCTCGCAGACCTTAGCTGCTGTTTGTCTGCTGCTCGAGGAAACGACACATGGAGACGTTTAGCCAAAGCCGGCGCAGCGAGGCGGCTGCAGAGAAGTCGTCATCACACTCAGATACGCCGATAACTCATTAGCGTACTTGTTATTAACACAGATGTACTGTGGGAATTTGTAAAATGTGTGAGTGGACAGCTGATTCCCTTTAATGTGCAGTTTAGAGAGCAGAGAGAGGCGGCGGGGGGGCAAGGGGGGGGTCAACCTGAGCCACTGCATCAACACCAGTCGACACCTTCGATCCAAACAATCAACACGTTACAGCTGAAAGCAGAAAAAAGAGCTTTTTCTGAAAAACTAAAACTAAAACGCAGAGTGGAAACGAGGAGACGAAGACAGAGGACGCAGCCGGGTGGTGAGGATTTGCGTCGCCTTCGTTAGCAAAAATTATGACGAAATATCATCGTCAACGAACCTTTATCACGTGAGACGGGACGCAGCGTAAATGCTGGTCATGTGACAATAACTCTAATTAAATATTTAATGCAATATTGTTGACGAATAAAAAGGAGACGACACACAAAATAAAAGCTCTGCTAAAACGTCTCTTCATTTTCACGGACTAAAGCGAGACGACATGTTCTAATATTATTTTGTCTCGTTTAGTCACGTTTTTCTTATTATTTGTTTCCTGTCTCACTTCAGCGGCTGCATCAGGTCGCACTGCCCAGTCGCAGTGATGTCACTTCCTCAATCCCGCTCGCGGCGTTATTTAGACGATGCAGCTGCGGTAGGTTAACGTTAACGACAGACAGCTGACGCAGAGGACGGACCGACGGCCGGCCAGCCGGCTTTGCTTGGTAAAATAAATCTGCTGTGAACTCAAATCAGAGCGTCTTCGTGTCTGGAATGGATGTTTTCTTCAGTCTTTAAGGTAACAATAATATAATAATCAGACAACCTTGTTTGAACTGTGAAATGGGTTTGACTAAAAGAACATTTTGGTTTCGTCTATACTACGAGGTACTTCTACTATATTGACTGGGTTGAATAGAACTGCATTACTAAACAGAGACTAAAATACAGTTTTCACTGACTAAAACTAGACAGTCACAGATAATTCTGACTAAAATGAGACTAACATGTTCAGACTTTTAGTGGACTGAAACTTGACTCGACTAAAAAGAGCATGAACGTGACTGAAACTAATACAAACTAAAATGACAGCTTGACACTGAGACTAAAATTAAAACAGAAACAACACCAGAGAGACGCAAACAAGCAGACGTCAGACTGAGA
Organism: Chaetodon trifascialis; assembly: GCF_039877785.1. Lineage (NCBI taxonomy): Eukaryota > Metazoa > Chordata > Actinopteri > Chaetodontiformes > Chaetodontidae > Chaetodon > Chaetodon trifascialis. The sequence continues at coordinate 22,313,579 of NC_092073.1, forward strand.
TCTCTGCGCTCACTGAAGCCCTCGTGAGGAGCTCCTCATCTGTTCACATCGCTCTTTGGACGAGCTCGTGACGGCGTCCACGCTGATGGAGACAGACAGCTCCGCTCTCTGCCTACATGCACAGGCTGATCGTGAACAGACGAACGTGTCGGGGTGCAGCTCACGCTCCCTCTGCGCCGCCCGTCCGACGCTTGCTTTCTATTGGCCGCTCTGTCTGAGCTCTCCAGCTCCTCCTCTGCTCACTGCTCTGCAAGCCTGCACTGTGGCCCCACCACCACCACCACCACCACCTCAGCATCCACCTGCAGGCTCTGCTTCAAGTCCCAGCAGGAGGAAATCTGCTATCATCACCCCTCAATCTTCCTCCCTGTGCTGCAGGGAGCGAGGAGGTGCTGAGAGGGCAGACATGCAGCGACGACGCTGCTGCGCTGCATCGACGTAAATAAACAAACGTTTGCATGTGAGCCGACTGACTGACTGACTGACTGACTGACGGACGGACTGACTGACGGACTGACGGACGGACGGACGGACTGACTGACGGACTGACTGACTGACTGACAGACTGACTGACCGACTGGCTGACCGACTGACGGACTGACTGACTGACTGACTGACTGACGGACGGACTGACTGACTGACTGACTGATGGACTGACTGACTGACTGATGGACTGACTGACGGACTGACTGACTGATTGACTGATGGACTGACTGACTGACTGACTGACTGACTGACCGACTGGCTGACTGACAGACTGACTGACCGACCGACCGACTGGCTGACTGACTGACTGACTGACTGACTGACGGACGGACGGACGGACGGACTGACTGATGGACTGATTGACTGACTGATGGACTGACTGACTGACTGATTGACTGACTGATGGACTGACTGACTGACTGACTGACTGACTGATGGACTGATGGACTGAATGATTGACTGACTGACTGACTGACTGACTGATTGACTGACTGATGGACTGACTGACTGACTGACTGACTGACTGATTGACTGATGGACTGACTGGCTGACTGACAGACTGACGGACTGACTGACTGACCGACTGACTGACTGACTGACTGACTGACTGACTGACGGACTGACCGACTGACTGACTGACTGACTGACGGACTGACCGACTGACTGACTGACTGACGGACGGACGGACTGACTGACTGATGGACTGACTGACTGACTGACTGACTGATGGACTGAATGACTGACTGAGCTGCATTTAGCTCCTGAAATATGCTCGACTGGCTGAGGTGGAGCTCATTGTCACCTGTTTAGTAAAGGACTGAAACTAATGATTCTTTTCATTCTGGATCAATCAGCTGATTATTTTCTCCATCAATCGATTGATCGTTTGGTTTGGTAACTAGGGAAGGAGGAGCAACAAATCTTCACATGTGAGAAGCTGAAAAAGGATTTAAACGATGATCAGAAGAGCTGCCAATCAGCTGTCGAAGTGAACGATCGACTGATCGTCTCAGCTGTCAGTGAGTTCAACTTATATCAAAAAATCACATTTAATAACTGGTCTTACGTTTTGTTTGTTAAGTAATCAAAGTTGTTTTGTGTTCAGTGTTTCGTTAGCGAGCGTGCTGCTCGGCGTCTGCGCTCGTGGCTCTGGTTGGACCCCCCTCGACAGATGGAGGTGAAGCCGACCGCCAGCTCTCACCTGGCCGCCTCGGTTTACTGCGTCATTAAAGGAAACGGCTGCGGGCGTCACTCATGCCTCCCAAGTATGAAGGTAGATTGGATGACACACTGAAACTTAAATCAGACAGAATGATGAGTCATGCAGAATCAAAGACGGTTTCTAACCCTCCAGAAGTTCGTCAAAGTCATCGACAAAGAACTCTCGTAGCGGAGGTCTGCGAGGCTGCTTCAGCGTGTTCACAAGCTGCTGGATTTTAGCTGACACGCGACTGCTGACCGGAACACCTGCAAGAACCGCAGACACACACACACACGAGGTGAGGGCGGCGCTGTGGGCCCAGTCTGCACAGTGGAGAAGGACAGCGGCGGCCTGGACTGTTCGCCAGGGCGTCCTCATCATGTGATCAATGACAGGTCAAACAAAGTGTCAGTCAACTTCAAACGTCTGGACGGCTTCGCAGCAGAGAGCTGAACCGAGACGCCGCTGTTCTGGAGCGAAGCGTTCAGTTCTCAGCTGGGACGGAGCAGACGATGCTCGCTGTGAACGGCCCTCCGCTTCCTAACTGTGACTGCGTGACCGTGAGGCATGCTGGGAAAGAACAGAGATGCTTCAAAACAAGAAAAACAAAAAGTCCAATCTGTTCATCCAGGGGAGCGACATGAACAGACAGTGTAACTGGTCACTTCTCTGAGGCGGCGGTCCAATTAGAGCTCACCTCCTGATGAGGGAGCTTCTATTTTTATCCGCCTGTCTTCAGCATCTTTATTCTGAGGCTCCGCTTTGGGAGCAGGATGAAGGCGCGAGGAGGAGGAGGAGGAGGAGGAGGAGGAGGCCGCTCTTACCGTCACCCGTCTCCATGCGCTCGGCGTTGCCGTACTTCTGCGTGTTCCTGGCGATGGTTCCCATGTTGGCCATGTGGTGACGCTCGGTGTGGGAGTGGGACGAGTCCGACGAGTAGCCCGTCACATCCGGGGGGGCCGAGTGATTCTCTGCAGGGGGGGGCGGACGGAGGGAGGGAGGGAGGGAGAGGTGGACGGAATAGACAAACAGCCGGCGGTGACTCATTGTTCATGTTTATCGCTGCGCTGTTTGTCAAGTGCCTCGTTTAGTTGCTCTTATGGCGAATTAAACACAAGCGACGGCTCTTCCTTTGTTAATGTGGGTCACATCCCTCACGCACACGCCGGAGAATGAGCTCTGGCATGGTGGGAAATCCATTCAGCACAATACCTGCTCCAAAACAATACTTCCTTTGTGTGCTCAGAGCAAAATGAGAGCTCATTTTCTGACTCAAAGAGGAGAAATTCTGCATAAAACCTGATTTATTTTACAGAAATCTGCAGAATTAAACAACAAAGCGAATGACCTCGTTACAGGAAGCCGGTCAGTAACTTTAACGTCCTTCAAATCAGCAGCGAGCTCGTTCAAACACTCTAAGAAGTGAGGGTTTGATCAAACCGTCACGTGCTGACTCACCGTCCGACTCCAGCGGCGGTGGCCACAGCATGTCAGACCCAAACTCGCAGGATCGCCGCAGAGACCCTCCGTTCTCTGCCACACTCAGAGCTCCCTTCCTCTTCAGAGACAGGTGGCCGATACCTGCACGCACGCACACACGCACACACACACACAGGTGTCTTACAGCCAAAGGTAACAGGAAACGCATCACTGGTGAGAAGACAGTGAGACGCTCTGCAGGACTGAATATCAAAGTGTTGAAAACAGCGAAACACCAAATGTGACATCAAACGTGCGCTCGGGTTCAGAATCCCGTTAATTTATTCTTTGATCAGATCCTAATTTAAATCTAAATGTCGCCACATGTTGGACTATTTCACTCAGGCTCTTTCATCTGGTATCTGCAGAATGTGGTCTCGCTCGTCCAATGAGAGACAGATGTTGTACATTTATATTCATGCACTTCCTGCTTCAACTCTTCTTCTGCTCTTTCTTTAGGCCTTTACAAACACAGGTGAGTCTTCACACAAAAAGTCCACACGTGGCGATGCAGAACGCTCCTTCCTGTCTCTGCTCTGACGCACCTGCAGCGCGCCGTCTTACCGTGGTGTGACTGCGACAGGTGGCTCTGCTGGTGGTGCGACTGGCCCAGGTGCGTGTGCGCCAGGTGCGTGTGCGCCAGGTGCGAGATGTGCGTGTGTGCCAGCGAGTCGGCCAGCCGCCCGGCGTTGCCGCTGCCTCCGCTCTGCGTGGACGAGGACGAGGAGGAGGTGGAGCCCAGGTGGGCGGGGCCTAACTGGGACGGGCGGCTCATCCAGTGCTCCATGCCCGACATGTCGTCGCCCGGCCCCGCCTCCTCCTCTGAGCCCGACGACGAGTCTGAGCACAGGGGGGACAGGCCTGGTGAGAGTCAGTGACCGCCATTATTCGTAAACAGAAAACACACAACATGAACAAACATGAGCACAACATGAGCAGGCTAACGCTAACTGACGCCACTCTCATACCTGCCTGTTAATGTGAAACAGGAAATAGTCCCGTACGTAAGCACAACCTGTTCTTCTACATTTCCAGGTGTAACATGGTGACAGGTGAGCTGCAGAGATGCTTGTTAGCACCACTCTTTATGCTAAGCTAAGCTACGCTAAGCTAAGCTAAGCTAACGGGCTGCTGGGTCCAGCTTCACATTTACCAAACAGGAATGAGAGGCATCAGTCTAACTGTCAACATTTTATCCTTCATCAGGAAAAGCTGCATTGCAGAAGTTTACTGAGGCAAAAAGCTCTGACATTAAAATCAGCAGCAGCGAATAAAAGAGTTTGTGTGGCTGGAAAATGTTTTTGTAAACCTCTTGTTTTTTTGGATTTAATGGAATAATTTGGCTGCATTATGCTGTTTAACTGTCTGAGTGAATTAACATGTCTGAGAGAAGATAATAGAAAAGTTCATCATTTTCAGGTGAACGTGTCCATTAAACCTGCTGTACACACACACACACACACACACACACACACACACACACACACACACACACACACACACACACACACACACACACACACACACACACACACACACACACACACACACACACACACACACTGTGTGGCCAACAGGAAGTACACACTCCTGTGCTGCTCTGCTTTGTGGCTGCTCTCCACACCACAGACAGATAATGAACTGGTGTAACTGGTTTGGAGCCATACACTCTACATGTATGGGGAAAGTATGTGGACGCCTCTAATCAATACTTCATATACTTCCTGTCTGAGGCCCCTCGGCTCCAATAAAGGAAATGACACAAAGCGGCTCCATGAAGTTTGGTGTGGGAGACCTTGACCGGCCTGCTCAGAGCTTTGACTTCAGCCCCATCCAACACCTCTGGGATGATCTGGACCACCAAATGTGAGCCAGACCTGATCACCCAACATCAGCGCTGGACTCCTGGAGCTGAACGGGAGCAAATCCCTGCAGCCAGGTCCCAAAAATGTCATCTTAATGCTCAGATTGGGAAGGATATGATCAGTTACCACATCTGGGGGCAACACCTGGGCGTCCACATACTTTTGGCCACGTTGTACAAGTCAGTGTATAGCTAGTTAAAGAGAATAAATCCACTTTAAGATGCTCTGCAGTGAAGAATCGAACACAGTCCAGTGATGATCCACAGATCTGAAGTCAGGCTTTAATTGTCAAACAAAGGCTCAAAGCGTGGTGACGTCTGAGTGGCAGAGCAGACCGCCGGCTCTCCAGCTCGCACCCCAAATGTCAATAATTAGTCAGCTCACGTAGAAGAGCCACAAGAAGCAATTTAGCTCCAACTGGCTTCAGGCTGCACTTCACAAAAGAACCGCAGAGACTGAATTCAGCTCTTTAAATAAGAGCTCATCATGTGAACACAGACGACAGAAAATCAGCCCTCAGATTTAAGTAATGTGAGAGGCTGAAAGTCGTCACGTTTCCTTCTTTACGGTCCAATCAGCACCGAATCACGTCATCAGCTCTGATTGTGTTCAGTCTCAGGAGCTAAAGGTCAATTCAGCATCCAACAGGAGCCACTTCCTGTGGTCACAGCAGCTGACAGCGTCGCTGTCAGAGGACGCAGAAACAGGCTGCGAGTTTGTCTGTCAGCGTCTGAGAGGCAGAAACGCAGCATTACCCATAATCCTGTCTGGGCTCAGGGCGCCCTGTGCGGGGTCACGACCCGGTTCAGCTCAGATAACCAGGCAGTGTGTGTGTGTGTGTGTGTGTGTGTGTGTGTGTGTGTGTGTGTGTGTGTGTGTGTGTGTGTGTGTGTGTGTGTGTGTGTGTGCAGCTTTTTCACTTTCAAAGCTTTTTTTTTTTTAATCCCTTCGAAGTCACAGGAAACTGATCAAACTCCTCTGAACGCACACCTGAAACCTGCTCTGGACCGGCTTCAGAAGGCGTTTAGGTGTGTGCGGCGTGTGCAGCGTGTGCAGCGTGTGCAGCGTGTGTGTGTGTGTGTGTGTGTGTGTGTTCTGGCGTGTGTGTCGTCACCTGGAGGCGTGTATGCATCCATGGAGGTCTGCACCACCAGCGAGCGTCTCTTGGAAGGCATCGGCACGGCCACCTTCCTCTCCACGTGTCGCGCCAGCACAGCCTGCACCGCCTCGGTGTGGACGTCTGAGACAGAGGGACGCAGAGGAGGACACTGTCTCACTCGGTCTGTGAGCGTCTGTGCTCTTTGAATGCAGCAGACTGGACTTTAAAAACAGTTTCCTGCTGTGGGAGCAGAGCTCATCTCAGCCGCCTGAGTGCCGATAAACGGCAGTGAAACATGAATCCAGTAAAATCTTAATGCCAGTTTTCCACTTTTAGCAGCTAACGCAGTTACAGCTGAGCTGAGCGGCTCCTAAAGGACGCCACGGCCCAAACCAGCCTTCTTCTTCTCTGGTTTCTAATTTGGTAGCGAGTGAGTAATTTGATTTAAAGACGTTTAACTGCAGCAGTTTACATCTTAAAGCACGTGAGTGACCAATCAGAGGGAGCGACCAATCAGAGCCAGGCATGTTTGACATGCGCGTCATTACACAGAGGTCTGCGGCTCCGTCTGCTCTTTTATTCAATATTTCATGTTTTTCACAGTAAAACCTGCTCAAACACTGAGGAAATGACGAGTTTACGGTCACATGGCAGAGCTCTTCTTTAAACAATCTGCATATTTTAATTCATCTTGTCAGCAGCAGTCATGTGACCGCTCTGGGGGCGGGGCTTCTGTACCTGATCGGTAGCGCTCGTCTCTGGTGCCGGACGTTCGCCGCCGGTGGAAACGGGCGGCGGAGGGAGGGCCGAGGGGGGGCCGATGGGACATGGGCCCTTCCATACCTACAGAGGCAAGCAGACAGGCAGGCGGACGGACACACACATAAACACACACACACAGACGCACACACACACATATGCACACACGCGTTTGACAAAAAGCAATAAATAGAGTGCAAGAAAGGAAAAAACAAACATGGAGATGATTTGATTCGGCAGAAAAATCAGATTTTTCTGACTTCATAAAACAAAATAATTGAAAAAGAACAGAATAAAATCATAACAATGCGCTGGCTGTGTAGCTGCTCGTGCACAGAGCGCGCCCGTGAGGCTACACCCCCGAGATGAGTGACGAGGTGTGTGTGCGTGTGTGCGTGTGCGTGTGCGTGTGTGTGTTTCAGCTGTGTGTTCACACACAGAGGAGCAGGCGCAAGCTGAGCTCGGGGGAGTCTTCACCTACATTCGCTAATGGCGACGGCTGAGGGCCGGATCGATAGAGGCGAGGATCAGCGCAACTGTGTTTGTCATGAGAGCAGATCGATGCCCGGGGTGGGGGGGTGGGGGGTGTGTGGGGAGGTCAGAGGTTGCTAAATTACCTCCAGCATGTGGAACATATGCCCTGATCAGCTTGTGCCTCTTCTTCTCATAACCCTTCTGAGTGATGTCCCCTGCAAACAAATAGAAATAGAGAGTGAGAGAGCGAGCGACGGCGGCGCCGGCTGAGCGTCCTCGTCTGTTCACAAAACATCGCAGCACATGAGCACGTCTCGGCCTGGACCGAGACGCCGAGTCTCGCGTCACTCGACCTCGTCTGTCTCTCCCGGTGCTTTGACGACGACTGTTCATTAAAGATGACAACACAGAAAAATGTGAAACGGAACTCAAATAATGGAAAATAAGTGGTGGGATGAGCGATGATGAAAGAAGACAGAAAGAAAAGGAACAATGCTTTGCACAGGCTGATCAGCTGCTCTCTAAAGGCCGTCCATTTCTTCATCATCATCATCATCATTCGGCCTGCAGGTCTGCTCTCATTCAGGACAAACACACAAAAACATCCATGTTTCCGCTGCAAGAAGTGACGCCAAAGTGAGATAAAACATCTTAACTCAAAGAAACAAAAGCTTCGTTTCGGATCTCCACACCGGGCCGCTTTAACCTGAGTGCGTTTCACCATTGTCCTGCAATGTAGCAGCTTCCACCACAGAGGACGGACTCCTCAGTGCGTGCAGGACAAGCAGGACAGGGAACAGAGGGAGCTCGTTGTGTCCTCGTGTCCCACAGGAGACGAGGGTTAAATTATGGAGTCAGTTTGGTGTCACTGCTGTGTTTTTACACCACATGTCCAAACCATCACCCGCCCAGTGTTCCCAGTACTGTGCTTTAAACAACGTGCTGTCAAACGCTGGGACGCTGCCGTCTGCTGTCACTTTAGACGACAACCATGAGTGGAGACGCTGCAGCAGAGAGGAGACACCTCGTCTTTGAGGACTAACAGGACGCGCTGACAGTGAAAACACGGGTTGATAACCTTCAGCTGCAGACTGTCGCTGACAGACGGCGTCCATCTTTGTTTGTTTTTCGGACACTTCCTGTTTGGCGCAGACACGTCTGAACTACGGCTCGAATGTTGGCGTGAGCGGTTTTTAAAGGCCAAAAACTGGACATCACGGCGAGCTAACGCTGCCGCTAGCCGTCTATTTTCACTTTATGTCCTCAGAGCTGAAGACTGAGTTTAATCATCTGTTTTCTTATTTCCATGTTTGGCTCAGACTAATCTCTGTTTTAAAGGTTGGTGTCTATGAAAGCAGCTTTTGCCTCGTGGCCTCATGGTGACTTTAGCTGCTAATGCTAACTCTGCTATCCGTCCTCTGTGTCCCACACAGCCTCCTGTGGAGTTTCCCACCAACGACCAACCAGACAAAGAACACGCAGAGCTTTTCATGAGCCGCCTGCCAGCTGAGCAGCTTCGGTTTTAACCAGCCATCAAAGCAAAGAGGATTTTTCCTCTGTGACTTTAACAAGCTGCACGACAGCGAAGCGTCTTCACAGCGTCAGCAGCTGTTTTAGACGAAGATTCGACTTTTCAGGCCGAGTCTGACTCAGAAAGTCTGCCGGACGGACAGACAGAGGTCAGCGAGGAGGGGCGGCCATGGAGAGGCTCATTACAATCCCTGAGGGGGGTTCTCGCTGCCTAGGCAACCATTGATGCGCCCCTCGCAACCGCCGCCCCCGCCTGTCAATCACAGCGCCCCAGGACCCTCGCAGCAGGGCTAATGTGAGCTAATACCTCCTCGTTTGTCCCCATTAAATGCTGTTAAACTGCTGTTAATTAGTGATTTTTATTTGACTGCCGCAGAGATGTTTAACTCGCCAGCGACAGGGAGCCAATCAAACGCAAGCAGGAAAGAAACGCAGCAAAACAAGACAGCTGACAGATGTGCTCCTCTGCCAATCTGAGAGTCTGTCCGTCCATCTTCCAGCCTGCCGTTCATCCGATGGACTTCACACCCGAGGAGGTGTGCTGACGAGTGTGAGCTCCAGATCTGCGGTGCATATTTAGAACAGCGCGTTACTACCAGCAGGACTACACACTGTGTGGTGCACTGACAGGGGACCCTATTCTCTGTTACACCGCCAAACGGCATGCTGGGAACAGCGACAGTACATTTAAACACAGAAGAAGAAAAAGATCAGAGATGTTTCACTGAACTGGAACATTTCAGGCGACTGAACTTCCCCAGTGAATGCTTTCGTTCCAGGAAGTAGACTGGTCCAAGACAGCTAGCTGTTAGCAGTGACGGCAGCCAATGATGAAGCTGAAAGCTGTTTTTGTTCACCGCTCTAAAAAACTGATGAAGACGTACAAACTCTCATGTTTAAAGTTAAATACTGTAAAGTTTCTTTGATGCAATGAAAAGATCAAAACAAGGTTTCGGCTCGTTTCTCAATGCTGTCCAACTAAAGACAGAAACCTTTGAAAATGGGTCAAATAAACAGACTTAGGATTAAAAAAAGGTTCAGTAATCAGTAAAAACGCTGCTCGCTGGAAACAGAGCATCTGTCGGGACTATTTTCAGCGGCGGATGGATCCACATCTGGTGCTGCAGTGAGTGTGTGTGCGGCAGCGATCAGGCTGTGACACACACACTGTCCTCGTCAGTGGGACTGACTGACTGGTTTCATCCTTTGACAAAGACTTTCTCTTTCTCGAACGTCTCTCGGCTCCCAAATCTGGACTCACCCGTCGTATTTGCTGCTGCTGCGTTTGAAGCTGCTGTTTCCTCTGAAGGAGTGAAATTCTCACAGCTGACTGCAGAGAGGCGAACTCAGCTGTTTGCACACAGATTGTGTCTCTGAGCGAGCGGCTCGGGGACGCGTCCAGCTGTGTGTCTCCTGCACACCAATGAATTATGACGCTCGCTAATCTTTTCTACGAGCTACAGATTCAAGATCCAGTTTCCAGAAGAGCCATTTCTTAGAGAGGCAATCATCTCTGGAGATGAAGAAATTTTCCTCTGGACTACGAATCAAACGTCACGTCTCCACTGAGCGCGCTCCGTCAGCACCTCACTTCCTGTATAACAGAGGGATTAGCAAAGAGGACGACGGCGTGGAGGAAGATCTGCTGCAGAGCAGAGCTGTGAGCAAAGAGGAAGAGGAGGAGGTGTGGACGAGAAACAGACGAAGGAGAGGAAGAGCAAGTGTCAGATACCCACGTCTTCATGAGACACAACCACAGACAGACAGACAGAGGGACAGACAGAGAGACAGACAGAGAGAGACGGACAGTGAGAGAGAGAGAGACGAAGAAAAGGAAGAGCAAGTGTCAGATACTCATGTCTTCATGAGCCACAACCACAGAGAGACAGATGAGAGAGAGAGACAGAGGGACAGACTGAGAGACAGACAGACAGATGAGGGACAGACAGAGACAGATAGATGGACAGGGTTTTTACAAACAGAGAGACAAGGAACGACAAGAGTCTGCATTTCACAATCTGAGCGTGGAGGACGGCCAGAACATCTGGGTCCAATCTGCTCATCTGTGCTGCTCTCAGTGTGTGTGTGTGTGTGTGTGTGTGTGTGTGTGTGTGTGTGTGTGTGTGTGTGTGTGTGTGTGTGTGTGTGTGTGTGTGTGTGTGTTATATCTGAGGCCTTTTCTCAGATCAACCGCAGCATAACAACATTCCTGCTTCTGCTCTCTCTCTCACACACACACACACACACACGGTCCACGGGGAGACGCCATCTTCCACTTGCAGCGCAGCAGAGCAGGGAGGGAGTTGCCTAGCAACGGTTCTCCTGGAGAAGGCCCGAGACGGCCATCTTGGATTTGGAGCGTCAGATGTGAGAAGCGGGTTAATGATACCTGCCAGGGTGAGTGTGTGTGTGTGCGTGTGCGTGTGTGTGCGTCGTCTCCGTCTCCTCGCCGCTCTCTGACACTCGGCTGTCTTCACGGGATGCAGCCGAGGGACGATCGATGGCGGCTGACTGCAGGCTGGAGCTTCTCAGCCGCTGAAAGGTCTGAGCTCTCTGAAAACTCCTTCTGCTAAGTTCAACACACCTGCGACGTCCTGTGTGCTACACTTTCCTGTCTCCCTGCTCAGTTTCATCCCGGAGGAGAACTTCAGACCTCGGACGTTAAATAAGAAACAGACTGAATTTGATGCTTAAACTCAAAGTGCATAAAGCAGAAGCTCATGAGCAGATGCCTGGCCCACTGAAACGCCTTTAACTTCATTCCATGCTGGGCTTTTTAACTGTTCTGAATTCAGTGTTGGATGATGAGAGCACACGCTGTCAGCTGAGGGTGGAGCTCGTCTGACGGAGGAGACGTCGCAGAAACTGACGTAGTTTTTTAAGAAATCTGATTCACGACAAACTCGTCTTCTGTCCGCCGACGTGGTCGAACCTCTGACAGTCTGAGCTCCTGCTGGAGACGTCTCGCTCTGAGGACGCCTCCAACATGACTCTGTGTGTGTGTGTGTGTGTGTGTGTGTGTGTGTGTGAGTGACACCAGACCAGCAGCATGTTTTTGTCTCTGTTCAGGCGCTGTGTGTCATCACGCTCGAGAAAACTCTGATTTTTATACAGTACACAGCATCTTTGACATCCATCCATCTGTCCATCCATCATCCGTCCATCCATCCATCTGTCCATCATCCATCCATCCATCCATCTGTCCATCATCCATCCATCCATCCATCCATCCATCTGTCCATCATCCATCCATCAATCCATCATCCATCCGTCCATCCATCCATCCATCCATCCATCCATCCATCCATCCGTCCATCCATCCATCCATCCGTCCATCCGTCCGTCCTCTTCATCTCTCCTGTTTGTCTCTGCTGTTTTATTCCTCAGCATCCTGCTTTTATTGGATCTCTCTTCCTTATCACATCATCATAAACAGACAGTCCGCCCACTGAGCCACCATGGTAACCAAATCTACCTCCAGCAGGCCCACACACACACACACACACACACACACACACACACACACACACACACACACACACACACACACACACACACACACACACACACACACACACACGGGCTGAAGCATGCGTCATGCGTTTGGACCTTGGGCTGTCACACTCACATGCAGCGACCCGTGTGGACTGTGGAGTGTCCAACAACGCATGTGTCCACAGCACAGCCAGGGGCCCCACACACACACACACACACACACACACACACACACACACACGCACACGCACACACACACACACACGCAGTCGCAGTCGCAGCCAAGTGTCACGTCCACAACAGCAGCAAACCAGCAAACCGGCGTCCTGGTGGATCAGTGGGTTAAGACGCCACCAGAGGAAACGCTGTTCCACTTCATCACACTGAGAATATTCCTGACTGCTGGCTGCATGTTGGTCTGTATGTTAACACACACACACTCCGCTAACACACACCGCTAACTGCATCGCCTCGGCTGGTTCTGTGTGGAGACATTTCATCGAGCTCAGATGTGAACTGCGTGATTCTACTCGCGTTAGGACGAGCAGCCAGCCGCCACGTCTGAGGACGCTCGCAGCCAATGATCAGGTCGCTGCTAGCTGGGAGGGGACAGCGTGATGAGCGCTGGTCTGAGGCCATCAGCCAGCTGCTGTGTCCAAAGATTCAGACCCGTCTGCTGCCGGTCGACGAGGAGGACGACCAGGGACTCAAAGAGCTGGTTCGCTGTAAGCAGCACACTGAGAAACACAGGTGAGCTAAAGGTCGAGCTAGCGAGGGCGGATAAGCTAGCTCTGACCACCTGAAGCTACATCGAAGCCACGTGTCGACGTGCTGACCGGCGTTCTACTCGGCTCTAAGTTAGCCGCTAACGAGTGTCAGGCTATCGAGAGGGACGCTAACTGAAACGGACACCCCAACCAAGATGTCTCATTTCATCTCGAGCAGAAGAAAATCTTCATATAACCAGCTGCACCAAACTTAAAGTATTGACCGACACCATCTGCAGCGGCTGCAGCCTGAGATCACGTCTTTGAAAAACATAAGCAGCCCGTAATTAACTGGAACCATGAGAGTTTACTGTGAGCAGCGTAACATTCAGATAATCAATCATTACGATCACTTCTGGGCGGATGACAGATAACGGTCATCGCTGAGGCTTCTGATGACCGATCATTAATCGATCACCATGGAGGATATTCCTGCTCTTTGCTTTGTGAAGCTAACCCAGCGAGTGTTTGGTGTCTTCGCTCAATAAACGACGTTTAACGTTCATCAGTTATCAAAGTTCAACCTGATGTCGGGCTGAACTCACCTGAGAAACACCTTCCAAACGTCATGTGGAGGAGCAGGTGATGAGTTTGGGTTCAGGCCAATCGTTCGTTTATGCAAGTTAAAGCACAAATTAACCCAAAACGGGATTAAATTTAAGATGTTTGAACTCCAGACAGACTTCACCCGTTAGATCTCTGCTCTCATTGGCTGCCTGACCCGCCTCCACCTTATGGATCAGATTTCGTTGTTGCTTACAGTCAGTGAAGGCAGCATGTCACTCTATGAGTCGAGCTCCATTCTGTAAAAATCTACGTCTAAGGTGATTATTGGTGTTCAGCAGAAGAAGAGTCGCAGCGGCTCAGGAGCTCTGACGAGGTTTAAAACAATCATCTGACAAATCATGATACTGATTTTCAGCCAATCACAAAGTCTGGGGCTGAAGTTTCGTGATGCGAACAGTCACATTACACAACGCTCCCACGGGTCCGCCCACAGCGGACTCATTGTGCTGGAGCTCAACGGGCGTCTGATGGAGACAGACGTCATTCCAACCGATGACTGACAGCTCATCTATTTTCATGCACACCGACGCAGCCCTCGCCCAGCTGTCACCGCGCCTTCTTTCTGCTTCCAAACCGGAAACACGCGTCTTTTGTTCTGTTGGATTTAACCTTCGTCTGCTGCTGGCGACCAAACCTCCACTCCACTGTCCGCTGACTGGAGGAGGCCGTCACGTACCAAACGCTGCCATCATGGCCGCCGTGAACTAGTACTTCATTCAGGTCTTGTGCAGCTGCTGATGAAGAAGTTTGAGCCTCTTTGTTTTTTGACAGATGAGGAAAAGTGTAACAGCAAACTCAGACATGAGCTCGACGGTCCAGCAGCACCGTCCTCTCTCTCTTGTTTTGTCCATCCAACAGTCCAAAACTCAAACATGTTCAATTTAGGACAACAGAGGACGGACAAAATCACATTAGACAAGCTGGAACAGACCGAGTGAACTGCTGCGTCCTTCAGGCCGTCTTCAGCAGGTTCACCATCAGGACGAAGCTGGACTTAAACATCTGCTGACGACAGAAACGATCCACCGAGCACTAAAGCGTTACGAGAACACAGAAAACAAACCACTAAGGTCAAGAAAACGTGAAGAGGACTTTTAAAACGTCTCAAAGCGGAAAGACAAACGTGAACTAGGCGCCTTTCCATCGGCTGGTTTGGAGCAAACAAACGAGGCTGCGCAGATTCTCCACGTGAACATCAACTGAGGTCCAACAGCAGCTTCACCACCCGTCTGTTTGTTCATCGAGCTTTAACTCGTCAGATTATTCAGATTATTCAGGACATCACTGGGCCTCTTTGCAGCGTGAGGCGCTGCAGATCCAGACAAACAAGACGACGCTGACCTCGAATGCACCGCTTCAGGCCTGACATGCACGCCGCCGCCTGAACGCAGGCAGAGAGCGGGGCTGCAGCAGTGCTAACGGGGACACACTGAAAGACTGACTGAACCTGCAGGAGTAAACCACCGCAGGTACCTTCAGCCACTCTAAACGTTGAACAGAGGAGAGAACGAGCTTTGACGTGATGTCAGCCGAGGGCGGAAACGTGCCGTCGGTTTCACACCTGAGCAGCACTTTGTGGATTAAATATGAATGTGTGGACAGCCTGTCTTTGTGTCTCCTGGTCAGACGGTTCGACACGTTCAAAGACACCTCGTGCACACAAAGAAAATCTCCCCAGGACAGTGAACACACCACGAGCATCGACTACAGGTTCATCCTGCGAGCTTTAAGCGGCTACTTTGTGGTCTGCAGGAAATCTCAGCGCTGCAGTTTGTCTCCTCTGACAGCACACGAGGACGTCCTGTACGAGTCCTCCCACAGCCCCGTTTGTCCCCGCAAGTCACTGCATGAGAGCGCCGGCTGAACGCCCAGAACAGCGCATCAACGCCCAGAGGTCGCAGGAACGCGGCAGAGATGATGTGATTCAGGCGACGCTCAGCGAGGGAGCTCAGCTGATCGCTGAGTTTACCTGATAAACAGGTGGAGCGTCGGCTCGTCTTCTCAAAGACGAAGAGTATAAAGCTCCACCCCGCCGTGCGAGCCGTCACATCTGACAGGAAACTGTTGCCTGAGGTTCATTACTCTGAGTTTCAATAAGAGTGACGGCTCCAACCCTCCGTCAGGTGGAGCAGAGGTCTCCACCTGTGTGACTCCTGCCGTCGTCGTTCTGCAGCTTCTTCTGTTCGTCTGTGGGACGTTTTCACGTTTCACACCTCCTCTCATGAAGTCACTGAAGTGATTAACAGTCAAACGATTGGATGGTGAATTCGTTAATTCCTCCAAAGCGAAAACTGATTTCAGCCTCTCAAAGGTTCAAATTCTCCACTTTTCAAACACGACATCTTGATGGAGACGCTCTTTAACGTTAATAAAAAGGCGATCGGGGCATGAAAGCGTCATCTTCATGCATTCACCTCCTCACAAACTCTTTCAGTCAGGATCTTTAATTCCTTTAAGTGATGCTTCAAACGTCTCGATCTTTATTTTGCATGTTTTATTGAACTCTTCGCTGGATTCGCTGAGTGACGCTGTGTGCTGAAATGCTAAATTTAGCTTCTCAAACGAGAAGATTTTCTGCTTTTTGTTTCACATCGTTGACGGAACGAGACCATAACTCATGAATCTCCATTGATCTGTTCGAGATTTGATCCATAAAATGTCAAAAAAACGCAGAGAAATGCCAACTTTGACTTCATTACTCTGATAGAAAACAAGGAAAACCTGCAAATAATCTCATTTGAGGAGCTGGAATATGTGAATTTGGAGCATTTTTGCTAAAAAAAAACAAGACTTCAGTGACTAATTGATTATCAAATCTGTCAATCTAGAAACCGACTAATCGTTGTTTGACATCTGAGCTGTGGGAGCTTGTGATGGAAGTTATTTTTTACTATTTTATGACATTTTAAAGACTAAACAATCGATAAACTATTAAAAAATATATAACGAATATAAAACAAGTAAAACTGAAAAAGTAAATCTGAGCTTTTGTTTGCCTCTTTGAAAAGACGCCATCCATGGACACAACCTCTCTCACACACACACACACACACACACACACACACACACACACACACACACACACACACACACACACACACACACACACACACACACACCGACAGCAGACACACTCTCACCCTCGCTTCTCCACAGCGACAGACGAACACACTCACACGTCCATCACGCCGTCAGGAGGCCTGTCAGGCTTCATCCCGCTGTGATCCAGCAACAACCCTGCCAGCCCAGCGCACGCACGCACACACGCGCGCGCGCGCACACACACACACACACACCTGAACGTTTGCAGTGCCTCACGCTGTCTGACGTTTGGGCGTGACGTTTCCTCTTCCTCCCGCCGCTTCCATCATTAATAACATCTGCCAGCAGCAGGTTCTGCTCTGATAAACACTCTCGGCTGGATCAGGAGCTCCAATAGGCCTGCAGCTGCCACCGCTTCACCTCGGCGTGTGTGTGTGCGCGCGCGTGTGTGTGTGTGTGTGTGTGTGAGCGCACTGAGAGGAAATAAAAGCTTTTATGAATGATGAGGCCGATCAGAAGGAAAAGGGACAGTTTGATGCACGGAGGGATTTGTTGGTGGACTGAAGCTCGTCTGACGCTCCGGATTTCCCGCCCTCGCGGGCTCAGCCTCCGCCGTCCCGGAGGCCCTGAGACGGCGCGCTGGGCCGCACGTCGCTGCAGGTGAGGCAGCTCTCACTGCAGCTCCTGCAGACCTGACGGAAGTGACAGACGAGCACAGGCTGAACCAACATCTTCACCTTTCTGCTGCAAAGCGAGGCGGCGTGATCGAGCCTCGTTCGCTGCGACGGATCACAATCGGACACACCGTGCACACCTTGGCACCAAAAGACATCCGACAAATGGACAACTGAGGCAAAGAGGTGGCTCGCGTCCAGGACGTATCTAGGCTTCCTCCCTCACAATGTAGGCCTCCCCGAGCCTGTATGAATAAAATATGCCGTCTCCATTATATAAGGCAGAAATGCTCTGTTCCTCTCTGAGACGGCTGTGTTGGAACAACAGCAGGGTGGATTGCAGTGATTGAGCTTCAATGGGCCGTAGAAAGAGAGAGTGTTTGTTGTATCTGTGTGTGTGGGGGGGGGGGGGGGGTGAAAAATATTCCCAAGCATCCTCCTCATCCTCAGCTGCTCTACAGGCCCAGAGCACAGAGGCAGGAGGCTGAGATCGCGGGCATCAAACGGCCAAACTGGCCCTCTGTGCTGCTCTGTCACGCAGCGTTGCATCGCAATGCTATTATTAAATCCGACCACACGCGCGCGCGCGCGCGCGCACGCACGCAGGTAGGCTCGGCTGATTGTGTCAACATCTCAAGGTCAAACAACGGGGTGGCTTTCGGACCCAAAGCGGGCCAACGGGCCGGTCGGGTGCATTTTTTTAACGCACCGCCGCCGAGACAAAGAGCAGCGGCCGAACCCCGCAGTGTGCTCCCGCTCTGCCCTCACCCTCTCCCGGCTACGGAGCGCTGGCCAGGCCGGTCCCTGGCTGACAAACATCTGGATGGGAGGAGCGGGAGGGGACGACAGGAGGAAGAGGAGGAGGAGGAGGAGGAGGAAGGGGCCGCAGGAATGAACGGTTAGATTCCGTTAGTAGGAAGGCGCCCGGTGTGGATGGGGATGATGATGATGGTGGTGATGAGATAACGGGATAACGAGGGAAAAGAGGAGGAGGAGGAGGAGGAGGGGGAAGGAGGCTTAGGCTTTTTTTCGCCGCAATTTTATTAATTTCTTACCCTCTGACAGCTCCAGCTCCAGCTCCGCCAGCCGGGCTCGGATCTCCAACGGTATCGGCGACGCCTCACGGTCCGCCATTCGGCTCGCACCGTAGAAAACAGCTCCCCGGTTCAACCGCTGCCGCCTCCGCCTCCGTCGCCGCCGCTGCTGCTGCTGTTGCTACTCCTGCCTCCTCCTTCGCTCGGAAAGGGAGAGCTTCTCCTCGGCGGCCCCTCCTCGGCGGAGGCGCGT
Organism: Chaetodon trifascialis; assembly: GCF_039877785.1. NCBI lineage: Eukaryota > Metazoa > Chordata > Actinopteri > Chaetodontiformes > Chaetodontidae > Chaetodon > Chaetodon trifascialis. The sequence continues at coordinate 22,332,304 of NC_092073.1, forward strand.
AAAGACGACGAGGCGTCGAGGGAGAACAAAGAGGATAAATCTGGGTCTCGTTTAGCGGAGGCCCGCCATGGCGCCCGGCTCCTCGAATCGTTTAAGACCCCGGTCGCTCGCTCGGCTCTCTACGCTGCCGTTGCGGTGGTTGTGGCGGTGGTAGTGATGATGATGATGAGGCTCGCGCAGCCCCACAGTCAGCGCCGTTTGCAGCTTCTTGCCGCTGGTGTCACGTGACTCTACGGCGGAGGGAGGGAGGGAGGGGGAGGCGACGCACGTCATCACCGGCAGGGGGCGCCGCGAGCAACCACACCTACAGCACGGGCGGACACCTGATGCACAAACGTGTTTTTCACATGCGACACGCCACGAAATGAACGCTGTTTCCGTTATTCATTCCGTTTTTACACAAATCTGTTTTCTTGGGGGGAAAAAAATAAGGAAAAATTGAGTTAAATAAATTTAAATTAGAGCAATAGCTTCAATCTTTTTCCATTTTCATTACTTTCTACTTTTCAGTGCTCGTTTTATTTTTAATTAAATCATACATATTATATTGTTTTATCACAACAGTTGTGAACAGGGAGTTTCAAACAGAAGCCTTCAATGTTTTGTTCAAAGGAAAGTTTCCACTTACTGGAAATGTCCTGAAGCTTACAGCCACGACTCGTGGCCTCCGTCAGCATCAGTTAGATTCCTTCTCAGCCTGAAATCTTTCTTTTAATCATCTTTTTTCAGAGCAGTCTCCTCACTGAGCTTAAAGACAAACATGGAGGTCTGCACACAAAAAGAAATCCTTTAAAAAGGTGAGTCTGTATGTTGAGGCCGACGTCTTCTGCTTATCAAAGTGGTCATGGATCTCACTTCCTCTGATGCTGCATGTGCAGTTACGTGTGGAGTCAGTTCATCAGACAGAAACGTACAGTTCGCGGCCTTCCTGGTGATACTGTGAGCTTCCCACGTTTTGAAAGCAGCAGATTTCTCTTTCTTTTTGAGGCCAAACACCATCTGCACACATGCATTTCATTAAGCAACACTTGGCAGTGATGTTCCTCTACTCCGCATGCCGCCCGTCTCCATCGCTCTGGCCATTGTCTTTTAATGGAGTCATTCTTAATTCAGCATCTGCATGAGCAAACTAAATCTCAACAGAATAATGTGATTAATATTTAAGGTCAAGCAGCCTTTAATTAAGTCCAGTACGATTGAACAAGCCTACTGAGGCAGCGACACATAAGTGAGCATCAATTTGTCCTTCTGATGCAGTTTCATTAGTGTTATTCATCACGTTCATCAGGCCGACAGCCTTCCAGGAATCAAATCATCCTCATTGTAAACAAGTGGTGCAGCCACATAATGGAGTAATGAGTGTGTAATGAGAGCCATCTGCCATCTGCTGGTTAGAGGAAAGAACCACATCTGAGGGCGTGAACGTCGCCTGTTCTGTGGGTGTGACGGTGCAGCAGAGAGCGTCTTCCAGGACATTAAGAGGACACAAGTCTAAAAGATCTGAAAAATAAAGACACACCTTTCATACAAATCCCAGCAGCGGTGCAGTGAAGACGAGCTTTGACTGATCATCAACACACGAACACAAACGAGTGTCTTTAACTTCAGAGGCACTTCTTTAATATTTGTTCAATATGTACATCTGTACAGACGAAGAAACACGTGCCACAAACATGCAAGCTTTCCATTTAAAATGTCCTGTTTTAAAGAAAAGAGCAGTGGACTCCTCAAACATGCGGCGCGACTCGAAACGAGCCCCCGCGTCCACGCCGCTGGACCCCACCACAATGAAGCACATCAACTAAAGGAAAGCCGTCACACACAGAAGCGCTCGCCTAACATAAATAAAAATATCAAGTAAATTCTAAAATGAAATAAAAAAGTCATGCAGAGATGAAGTATTGATGTTCAGTGCTTTTCATGGGGAAGTATCACGAGCACGGACTGGACCGCGGTTCATCACAGGCCTGGACGTCTCACCAACGTCTGGAATGGACGCTGGCTGACGAGAGCTAATGTTCAGAGAAAAGCAACATGTGTGTCCACAGAGGACTAAAGAAAAACACAAACCGTGAGGGAAAAATCACGGCGGAACATCCTGTACAGAGAGAAACCATCAAACACACACAAACGGCAGGAAAAGAAGTGCCAGCGCATCAGCAAACAAGACGAAACCAAGAGGAGCCTGGCTGTCAGTCAACTGTCTGAACCGCAAACAGGAAGTAAAACACAAGGCAGCAGCTCGACTTCACGCATTCTCTCACCAAGTCGGCTTCAGCATCCTGAGCGCTTAGTGACCCCAGACCCACAGCAGCCCACCCTGTCCTGAGCCAGACCCACAGCAGCCCACCCTGTCCTGAGCCAGACCCACAGCAGCCCACCCTGTCCTGAAGAAGACCCACAGCAGCCCACCCTGTCCTGAACCAGACCCACAGCAGCCCACCCTGTCCTGAACCAGACCCACAGCAGCCCACCCTGTCCTGAACCAGACCCACAGCAGCCCACCCTGTCCTGAACCAGACCCACAGCAGCCCACCCTGTCCTGAGCCAGCCAGCTACCAGACCCCCCCCCACCCCCCACAGTGAATGTCAGCAGTAGTAAACGTGCAGCTGCTGTGTGATGAGGACAGTACGACAGCAGGTTTTCATCTTATCAGACACTCAAAGACAGAAAACAGTCCTAAGTGTCTTTCTCTCCTCCCAGTCTGATCCCCGGTGGCAGAGCTGGTTTGGACGCTTGGCCCGGATAGGTCGGGATGTGCTCCGTCTCTGGACAGACGTGGTCGGCAGGCAGCTCATTGGACGACGCTCTCTGGCAGATCTCGGCGTAGCTCAGCTTCTTGGACTCCTGGCCAATCAGAGCAGAAGGTGGGGTCAGAGTCGCTCACACCTTTCCTCCCCTGCAAAGTAACGTCCTCAGACTAAAATCCTAAACTGCAGCGCTCTGCTCAGCTTCATGCTGACAGAGACTTGACCAGAACTTTAAGTGGAGGTCCACGTGTGCAAAATAAGTCAGGAAAGTCACTGAAAACAGTGAGAAGACCTCGCCTTTGCTCCGTTTTTGGGCTGTAAAACATCTGCGAATACTCTGATAAATCATTTCTTCTTATTATCTGGCTGATTCATAAAATGCATATTAGTTACTATGACCTTATAACTGAAATAACTTCAGCGTCAAGGTGTTTACACACTGCTGACATTACAGGACAGACTGAAACACGCTGAACTCAAAGCAGAAACAACTGAGCGCCATGAAGCTGCTGCTAATCAAGTCTTACCGTGGCGGCTTCCTGCGTGAGCTCAGCTGGTTTGGCCTCATCGGTCGTCTCCGCCTGCTCCGTCACGTTCCTACAAAGACCCACAGAACAATCTCACTGCTCGGACCAAAGCCGGAAAACTGCTAGAAGTCCACATGTGAAGTGTTCTCAGAGCGAAGCGAGCAGAAGAAAAAACAGCTATCAGTGTTAAACAGAAGAGCTGCTGGGTCAGGAAGACTCACTGCTCTGTGATTGGCTGAGGCTCCTGTGACACCGGCGACACTGATGCTGACAGGCTGCTGCTTCTAACTGGACCCTGATGGACAAAGACAGTTCAGCGCTGCGTGTGTGTGTGTGTGTGTGTGTGTGTGTGTCCCTGACAGACACAGAGAGACTTGGTTACCTTGCTGTTGCCGTTAGCTGCAGGTACCGTTGCCATGGCAGTGTTTGCTGGAGGAAGAGGAGGGAAGCTCGTCAGCCCGAGCTCAAGAGGAGGAGATGGATGACGAGGGGGCGACTGACCCGGTGTGTTCTACAGACACACACACACACACACACACACACACACACACACACACAGTCAGCACAGTCTCAGGCAGGTGAGCTGTACAAACACTGAAGATGCTCGCGGCTCCTCACAGGCTGGTTTCCTGCAGACTTGTCCCATGTCCTCGGGGTCTCTCTCCTCCTCTGGCTGAAGTTTCCTCTCCTTCACGTCAGACACACACAGCAGAGCAGTGACGTTACTGCAGCTCAGAGTGAAGGCTGATCTACAGAACGCTGTACCTGTGCATGAACGCATCACTCGACCTGCTGACACATGTCTGTTTCTACCTGTTCATCCTTCTGAAATATGGAGGCCAATAATATTCACATCAGTTGTTTCTTCATGAGTTCTTTGTGACAGCAGCAAAGATAAAGTGCTGCATAGTCTGCTGTCAGTCATCTGACTTTGATTTCCCCACCACGATACACTGATGATGCACTGATGGTGCAGGATGACATCATCAAACCTGTCCGTGTGACTCCATGAACTGCACCGGTCGTATGAGCGTAACAGTCGTACCTGAGACTTCTGCAGCTGAGCGGATGTTCGTTACCTTCCCCAGTCAGAGCTGGGTGCTGTGACTGGCTTGTTGGGCTCTGTTCTTCCACCTCTGCTCTGACGGCGGGCGTTTCCCCGCGACCGCCCTCGACCCGGCTTCGGAGAAAGGGGGCGGTCCGCTGACGAGTTTGAGGAATCATTCTGATTGGCCTGCCAACGGTCGCCACAGTTCGACCACCTCGAGCCCTTCCTGGAAGAAACTCACTATGAACGCCTGCAGGTGATGCACGCAAAGACGCTAAACAGGCTGACAGCCATCACAAATAACATGATGAACGTGCTCTGATGATAAATGGGAGGTGTACAACACGTTTTTATCAGTAACAATAATTCAATCAAAGACAGAATGAAGAATAAGCACCTCTGCCTTAGTGGGTTGAAAGGTTTGAAGCTGGCGGCTGCTGAGAATCCATTCATGAAGTCATTCATCAGCAGTGGAGGCTGCTGACAGAAACAACAACAGCTCAATCACACAGACACAAAACGAGAGGAGACGGGACCACAGAGCCGGTTCACACCTTCAGAGAGCCAGAAGCAGGAGCAGGACCGGCTCATCTACCACAGACAAGAAGTGCTCTCACTCAGCGACGAGGGCTGTTCCAGCAGTGAGGACTCACCTCTGCACATTCGTGGTATCCTGCGGCACCTGAAGGCCACCCCTCACTGGTGAAATCGAACAGCTGCTGGGTCGGCACGTGGCCGGGACAGGGCTGCTGGTAGGTGCTCGGGGGGAAGTAGGAGCTGTAGTGACTGCTGCACTGGTCCAGCTGGGCAGGTCTGTAGCCATTTTTGGGAGCATAGGAGGTGACTGCCATGGTTTTGGCCTTTATCCTCACCATGATCGGCTTTCCCTTGAACACCCGAACCTCTTCTCTGAGGTACTTGTAGGCCTGATGACGTGCACAGTCGACGAGACAGGAACATGACTGAATTACTTTGTTTTCAAGTCATACAAACAGCTCCGTTTGCAGCGTTAGCGGTCTTCCTGACACACTGCCGTCTATTCTGGTCTAAATGTCCAAACTACTAACATGAAAAGCTGAGATCAGACACACCAACATGACACACTTGGCCACACTTCACCTGCTGAGCGTCGGTCTCCGTTTTGAAAGTGATGAACCAGTTATCGTTGCTCACAAACTCACAGCTCAGGAACTCGGGCAGGCCTTCGCCGTCAAAGAGAGCCTCCACCTCCTGCACAGCAGTCACGTCAAACACACCCAGACAGTCACACACAGACTTTACATTTCAAACCCGGCTGACCGAGAAGAGAAGAAGAGGAGAGGAAGAGGAGAGGAAGAGGAGAGGAAAAGGAGAGGAAGAGGAGAGGAAGTAGGTGGTGATGGGGGTTCTTGCCTCCTGAGGCGTGCTGTCGGGGATCTCGCGCAGGATGACGACACATCGACTCTGTCTGGGCCGGACCTTCTTTCCACACGGAGCCACCTGAATCAGCGGCAGGGCTGTCAACCAATGAGAGGAGAGAATGTCTCAGCACAGTGAAAACCACGTCAGTCACATCTCGCAGGAATGGAAAATTACGCTTGAACAGTCATTATTGGAAAGTAATAGAACTAATTCTGGCTCCAGATCGCTGCGACTGGTTTAGCAGACAAGCTACTGGCAGAGGACCACCACTGAAGCGTCCATCTGACACACGTGCTGAGGAATAGACACTGACATTTCACAATGTCGGAGATGAGGTCCAGGTCTGTGCTGATGTTCTTGATCTTGTCGAGGCTGGCCAGAGTCTGGATGGAAACGTACTGGTCGCTGTCCATCTGAGAGTTGAGGTACAGGTCGCTGCCAAGGTGCTCCCTGTGGAGAGAGAGGAGGACAGTCTCTGTCGAGTGTTTGGGGGGGTTACGAAGTTATGACACAAATGATGGACAGTTTTCTCAGAGCAGCAGCACACGTGCATCGTGGTGGTGGTGTAAAATTGTGACCTGTTGAAGACAAACAGTGCACTGCGAGCTGTTACCTGGTCAGGCAGGACTCCAGAACTGTCCTCAGCTGTTGTCTGATCTCATCTGAAATCAAAGGAAGTCTTTACACACCTGAGCAGACAAAGTCAAACAAAACAAGCGAGTTCATTTCACAGCGATCCTTAAAACAGTTCATACCTGTAACAGGTGGGTCACTGGGCTCTCCGTTAACTATAGGAGCGTCGGCAGCCAGCGTCTCGTACTCTAGTGTGCTGGGATCTGGCTCGACCACAGCGTCAGCAGGACCAAAGTCCTCCGGCTGGAACTCTGGGACGTATCCTGGAAATCGCGCACAGCAGGTCCACAGCATGCACGCAGACAGTAACACTCACTCAATGCTGTGTTTGGAGTGAACGGGACCATTTCAGGACATCTGACTGCAGCTTACCTTCATGATTGGTCAGATCGTTGGGGAACTGACCCCATGGCTGCTGCGGCTGCAGGTACGTGGGTCCAGGGACGTCCAGGTTAAAGCTGTGATTGGTCCATACCTCGGCATCAGGGTTAAGGCTGGGGGCAGCCAGAGGTCCCTGAAACGAAAAGACACAAGGTGCAAAATAAAATCCAAAGAGGACATCAAGTCAGAACCTTCTGAAAGATGAGTGACTAAACGTTAAAACAGGTAAGACAGCAGCCTGCGTGTTCAGATGTCTGACATCCAGAACAGACAGAACGTCTTTCCTCATGACTCATTAAACCTGATCCAATCAGACGTCTAACGCTCAACTGTGTCACTGAGAGTAATGAGTACAATCCAGAGAACTAAACGCTGTTTCAGCTCACTCAATCCTGAAACTGTCAAGTGGAAATAAACATCCTGTTTAAATTGGTTTTTACTCTACAGGTGTTACAGATTTACTCTCAGGAGTAATCTCATTACACCTTCTTACATCAGGGCTGTCAGCGTTCCCACATTATGGCTGTTAATCATTCCTTATCTCCTTCTTCTTATCGATAAAAGACATCTGTGCGAACAACCACTGCTCCTTATGTTTCATGTCTAAGACACTGCCAGCTTCTGTCCAGCAGTGGACACTTAGCGTTGACCTGTTCAGCGTGTCTTCAGTCTGCACGTGAACGTTTCGGTAAACTTCATCTACTGAGATGCTCTGAGCTGTCTGTCCCTGACAGAACACTGTTCCACTTTGGACACAAAATAAGACGTTAAACTGAACGCTCTGACTGAAGCCAGCTGTCTCACATGTAGAGGGAACACTTACAGACTTGCCATCTGTGTGCCAGTCCCACACACAGGGCCCCTGAGGCATCACCGTGCTGTAGGGGTAAGCTCCCAGCAGAGCCATGGAGGGCTGGAGCTCTGAGACCAGGGCCGGGATCTGCTCCAGGTCACCGCTCGTCTCGCTCTCGGCCTCGGAGGCGCCCTGGGCCCACGCCCTGCAGCTCTCTTCCAGACCCAGCTTGATCCAGGGGTGGGGATAGAGGTGGCAGATGGAGGAGTCTGCGTCCTCGCCCAGCAGCTCGGACACCATCTCCCTCATCCCCCCTTCCCGCTCTCCCTCCTCTGCGGCCGCTGACGGCTCCTGACAGAGGCAGTGAATCTGGTATGACGGAGTCGAGGCATAAACATCAATCTGACCAGGCTCCACGGCGGTCACGGCGGGGTCCTCCTGACAGCCCAAAACCACGGCTTTGTCACCCAGATGTTTGAAGTCGTCAGGAATCACATACGACTCACAGACGCTGGTATGAGCACAGAGCTCGATGCTTTGGGACAGAGTCTCAGCAGAAATAATGGGAGTTTCTGGAGGAACATCACGGTGGAGCGCAGGGTGCTCCTCCTCTAACACGTGCATCTTCATCTCATTCATTTCCTCATCTGCATCTCGTGCAGCTGTCTGGTGATTCAGATCTTCAGGCTGAGGGCTGTCCTGTGTGGATGCCTCAGGTTCCTCCCCGTTTATGGGACCGTTGGACAGGAGCGGCTGGTCACACAGAGAGACAACCAGCTGTGGAGGTTCAACAGGACGAGGGATGGTGGTCTTCTCTGTTGAGACTGGAGTTTCTGGAGGACGTGCAGGGTGCTCCTCCTGCGACACGTGCATCTTCATCTCCTTCACTTGCTCTGAGTGGATTCCAGGTTGAGGTGAGCAGTCAGCAGTGTGATGCCGCAGGCCGATGGCGGCTTTAGGGCTCACACTGGAGGTGAATAAATGTGGGGGTTCAGGGGCTGCTTGAGGAGTGCTGGGGTGCTGCTCTACTGGATCTGCAGATTCCTGCTTGATTGGCAGAGTGGGGGGCAGATCAGTCTGAGTCTCCTGTGCAGGTGTCGTCTCTTCTCCGTCCTCACACGCATGCACAAACGCTTTCTCTGGTGGATTTATCTGGAGCTGTGTTTGTCTGCCTCCGCTCTCTGCAGCCTCAGTCTTTGGACATAAAGTCCACTCACCTTCCTCAGAAGACGTGCAGGGAGATAAGGAGGAGGAAGGTGGAGTGGAGGGAGTGGTAACAGAAAGCTCTCTCTCGGTGGGAGGCGGCTGTGTGAGGAGGCTGAGACGTGAGTCTTGAAAGCTGCTGTCGGGGTCGTCGCGGCCGTAAAGAGCAACGCTTGCATTCACAGCCTCACAGTCGTCACCGCGCTCTGACAACAGGACACATTTCTCATCACCTGTCTCCAGGTGAGAGGTGTTTTTGGCCACTTCAGGTAAAACAACTATAAAATCTCCTTTCTCAAAGTGTTTGCTGTTCTGACAAATTTCTGGTTTGGGATGTTTGTCTACCTGTCTGTCATGTCCACTCAAGAGGACATCCTGACAAGGCTTCTCAGAGTCCCGTTTAAGAGACACCACGGCACCTTCAGTCTTCACATCGGGACTGTCCAGCTGTTTGTCCCACCCGCCATCACTGTGCTCAGAATCAGTGAACAGAGGTTTGACATCCTGACTTGGAGACTTAATGCCGCTCAATTCCAGCGTTGGATTGTTTGAATTAATGTCCAATTTGTCTGATGAGACGGAGTCACACTGGTGAGACGAGGTTTTTATGTGTGACAGAGGCGTCAGATTAGTGTGGCAGGAGAAGGCAGTCAGTTCAATGGACAGTGATGACACAGCTGAGGCGGGGGACACTGAGGACACGTCGGTCAGAGTGGTATCTGCCGTGCCGCAGTGACTGCCGTCGCCCTCCTCACAGCGCCCTCTGCAGATACTCACAGGCATGGCCTCGCCCTGCACAGGGGGCGTATCCGCCTCCTTGTGCGGCAGCGTGAAGCTGAGGTCGAGCTTTGAGGAAGTTTCAGTTGCTGCTGGCTGTGAACTTTGGATGTGCTGCTCTGCCAACAGGTGACACTCGTGCAGGTGATCGCTGAAGTCGGGATCCTCACTCTGATCAAATTCCTCCTCCTGAAATCCAACCACTGTTTCCTCTGAGGCACTGAAGACTCCCTCAGCTGCTCTGCAGCCTCCTACAGGCACACTCTCTTCCACAGAACACACACTCTCCACACACACACACTCCTTTACTGTCTCACGCTCCACACATGCACTTTGACCCGTGTGTGATGTCATCACGTCACAGATGCTGGTGGTTTGTGCTGGAGTCTCAGCGGAGATCATTTCCTGAGGAACATCTCTCTCAAGCGCAGGCTGCTCCTCCTGTGACACGTCCATCTTCATCTCATTCACTCCCTCATCTGCATCCCGTGCAGCTGCCTTGCGATCAGGACCTTCAGGCTGAGGGCTGTCCTGTGTGGACGCCTGAGGTTCCTCGCTGTTTGCTGGACCGCTGGACGGGGGCGGCGGGTCACACAGAGAGGCGACCAGCTGTGGACAATCAACAGGGTGAGGAATGGCGGTGTGCTCAGAGAGTGAATGGTCTTCGAGCGTCTGTGACAGGACGGCAGAAGGCTGTCCAGCAGCGTGTGACTGAGCTGGACCTGGTTCCTCATCATGTGACTGAGCTGGACCTGGTTCCTCATCATGTGACTGAGCTGGACCTGGTTCCTCATCATGTGACTGAGCTGGACCTGGTTCCTCATCATGTGACTGAGCTGGACCTGGTTCCTCATCATGTGACTGAGCTGGACCTGGTTCCTCATCATGTGACTGAGCTGGACCTGGTTCCTCAGCATGTGACTGAGCTGGACCTGGTTCCTCATCATGTGACCGGCTGGTCCTGTTAGATTCTGTGACATAGGACTGCTCACAGGCTGCGGCTGCCTCTGCGTGCGGCTGGCTGGAGGCTGGAGCCTCTGCTGCGCTGGGCAGAGCAGCTGTTTCTGCTTCAGCTGTGTGCAGTGACCGTGTTGCTCCAGCTGTTTGGGACCGACTGTGGACGTGCTCATGTTCAAGGTCATCGGCGTCAATGGAACAGATGCTGTAGAAGCTTCGGGTCCTCGTTTCGAAACCTTGACACAGCGCTGTTGTGACGGCACAGACCTCCTTGCCTTCCTCACTCTCGTGTCCAGCTTTGGGGGAATCCCGCTGTGCCCCCTGACACACGCTGACCGGCGGCGGCTGGTCATCTGACACCTCACCCACTGTGCTGCTGCCCTGGCGGGTACCAGAGGCCGGCCCGCCGGGAGCTGTCCACAGGCTTAATGGTTTGTTCTCCTTCTGCCCATCTGGCAGCTGATTGAACCACACAGCCCTGAGTGTGGCATTCTCCAAAATCTTCTGTCTGGCCGGACTCTGTGTGGGCACTTCCATATAGGGAGCTGGCCCACAGCTGGGCCTGGCGGTGTGTGTCACGCCTGCCTCTGCGTCCCTGTTTGTATGTATGTTTGTGCTGGTTGTGATAATAATAGCCCCCTGCTCCTCGTGAGTGCTGGCTGGTGTGAGATCCCTCTCGCTGTGTGTGGTGCTGTCCCTGTCAGACACGGCCACCTCCGTCCAAACTTTGCTGTCCAGTTCCTTACGTGTTCCCTCATCTTCTGGAGCCTTCATCTGGGCTGCTCCGCTTGCCACACGCGTCTCCTCTTCGTCCAGGCACACATGCTGAGCTACAGCGGCGGCGTGTTGCCGGACCTGCTCTGTCACCTCACTCAGCCCATCGTGTAGCGGGGGCTGTAACAGCCCGCTCCTCTCATTGTGCAGGCCGGGGTTGAGCTCCTTACTAAAGCAGCAGCCCATCTTCTCCGGCCTAGAGTGGGAATAAAACAAAAGACTGCTATGGCCAAACCCAGGAAGAGCCTACACAACACGACACAAAACCATGAGCAGCTCCTCACGACGGCTCAGCCACATGTAGAAAGAGAAAAGACCCTCTGCTCCCCCCTGCTTCGCCCCCTTTCGCCCTCCCCTCCTCCTTTTCCCCTCCCCTGCCCAGAATAGCAAATGTGAAGGAGCTCACATGTCCCTGCCACTCAGCCGAGGGCTGCTCCCCGCTTCATGTGTGTGAGTGTATGAACGCATGTGGGAGCCCTAGTTAGGCTACAGTTTGAGAGGGGTCAGCACATGGCCCGGCAGCCACCAATCACAGAGCAGCAATGCAGCGGCGTCCACTCCTCCCTCTCCCTCCCTGGAACTCCCCCTTCCACCTTCCTCCCATTCACTTCTCTCTCCCTCCAACTGATACATTTCACTTTGCCTTACATCAGTTGTGCTCTCACCACTTTAGCCCCCCCCCCACCGGCCCCACCCCGCAGGCCCCAACAATCAATCAGAACAATCTGTAGCTGTGAAGAAGCTAAAGACTGGAAACACTGGCCTAAAGCTGCCTTAAGGGCTGTCACTCATCTGCTTCAATTCATTCATTCATACAACAACTTCGTCATTATTCTGGAATTTTCTGTCTTCTCTACACACACATATAGGCAGAGGACCCCTCCTGTGTCACCCCCCCTGTTTTTTCCTCATTCAAAGGGTCAAAGGATAGAGGATGTTGGCACAAACTTGTGATTTTAGGTTCTATAAATAAAACTGACTTTAACAAAATTTGCTCTCCAGACTGAAATCTGACAATAAAGTTGTTTCCAGGCGAGTTCATGAATCTCGCGCCTGTGCAGTGAGAGACCAGACTTCAGGTACACAGGTGCTGTGGAGTGTGTGTGTAGTAAGGAATAATATTACAGTACCTGGTAGAAGTAGCAGTATCCAGGACTCAGCGTTATGTGCGTTAACTGCACCTGCAGATCAGACGGACGCAGCGGCTCCTGGTCTGACGTCATGTGACGCGGGCCGGCGGGTAACTGAACGGGACGAGTGCTGCCGCTGTCGATGGTCACCACGGAGACTGGCGAGGGGAGCAGTGGAGGGAGGGAAATGAATCACAGCACCAGCTGGCGTGAAGGAAACAGTCAACAACAAGTTCAACTGTCCTGACAAACTCTGCAGCCTGAACTACTGGAAACAAGACGGTCACAACGTTTCTGTGATGAGATGCCCCGACCAATGACTGCTAACGTTAACCATTCAAATCCTTTATTGATCACTAAATAATTCACCATATCATTAACTCTGACAAACAGCTGAATAATCTAAAGCAAACAAACACATTCAAAGAAAGTGAAACTTTAACCAGGCAGGTGTCAGTGTTTGAGCCTGTGGGGAGATCTGAAGGGTTTTCTGCTGATCGACCAACACCAGTTTCACTAAAATTTCAATAACACACTGATTGTGAGACTATTTGACAGAACAGAACGAGTGCGGAGCCACAACCGCCTCATTTTCTCTCATTTTTCTGATAAAATTCAATAAATTGAATATCTCTTGTTTCTTGTGGCTCAGTTTCTCCTCCACAGTGATCTTATTTCACAAGTGGACACCAGTAACTGCTTTAATATGTGAGAAATCATTTCATAAACCCACCTGCCAGCTGTTCTGTAGAAAAGACATTAAATGGACGTCAAGCGGCACATTTGGGTGAGATATGGTCACAGAATAATAAAAAAAAAGTTAACTTCAGAGGCTATTAGACATTTTTCTTTTTTGGAGAGGAGTAAATCAAAGCACCAAAGCCCACAATCTCATATTTCACAGTTAAACCTCTTTTTTTATATAAGTTTAAGGTAACTTTCATCATTTTCTACCCAACAGGTTGATATTAACATATGAACATTTTTCCAAATACTCATTCATTTCTTTCCAACCCAGACAAACTGACACTAATTATAATTTCCTAATCTTGTCACTGACAATCAATTTGACCAGAATAACACTTGAGACGATGTTCATTTCACAGCTACCAGGTAAAATGTGTGAATACAATGATGAGCCCACATCTCATTGATTTCTGGTCGGTCCCATCTTAACGGACACTAACTGCTGATGGAGAACTACATTTCAAACCTTCCAAACTTTATTTCAGAGTGTTTAAAATGTGTCTTTTACAACCAGAAAACTCCATCAGCAGCTCATCGCGGTAAACCCAGCGTGGCAGAGGACGATGTGCGTCCGTGAAGCTTCATGGTTCACTGTGTTTACATTAGCTTAGCTAACCTGTTAGCATTACGTGGTGAGACGCTGCACATTGTCAGTATCACAGTTGACACTTGCTGGTTAAATTAAAAGACAGAACCCATAGTTAGTTAGTGGGCAACGGTTAACGTTGTGTGGGTGAAAACCAGTGACTTCCCGTTAATTTTTGGTCTGTCTCAGCTTTTCTGGCACAAACTGACATGAACGTTAACGGCTAAAAGGAGCCGGTCAACAAACTTCGCACGCAATAAGCTAGTTTGGTTGCCTTTCTAACATTCAATTTACTCCCTTTCAAAACGGCTGGAAACAGGCACCTGCTGCAGAGTTTAACCAGCTAAAGTTAAATAACACTACAGCTAAGTATGTCTATATCTAATGTTAGCTCGGTCTGGTTTGTCTGAGTTAACTTACCGTTAAGCCGCCCGGAGGTTTGTAAGGCAGTTTTCTCGGCTAACAACCTGATTTAATAACCTTGACTGTTTGCGTTAGTTGGAGAGAAAACCCTCAAACAAACCCCTCAGCATATGTTGCTCAAGTTAACCGAGCTGTCACCCTCCTATCCTGCGGCACGTATACGCATTTCTGGCGGAAAACAGCAGCAAACGTTCACATAACGGCATTTCTAATTAGCCGCTTACCGTTAGCTGCTAACGTCCATGAATCGAACCATAAGGATGCAGTTAAAAGAGGCTAACGGTTACCGCTAGCTAAAATTAACGTTAAGTTAGCATATCTTAACTTCACGTCGTAAAAACCGGTTATATCGATGTGTTTTCATTGATTGTGAATCCAGGAGCTCACCTGCCACCTGTCCTCTGCTGCGTTAAAGTCAGACTTGACTTCTCCGTTTCTTGTGGTCTGTTTGCGAGCTTGAGACTCTTTTCCAAAAATCCGCCCGTTAACGTTATTTTTCCGACCATACACAAACTCTGTAGTTACTGTGGAAACCGTGCGTTTCAATAACATCTGAAAATAATTTATTATTGTTGGACTGTGACCTAAAACTAGTCAATGAAAACATGATAAGTATATAAAAAAAATGAAAGCAGCTGAATAATTACGCACCATGTGTAACCTTTAAACCCCCCATAAAATCTGAATTACGGTACATTCCCTCTATAGTCAGTCTTAAAAAATACGGAGGTCCTCAAACGCACCCCAGAACACGGCCCTCAACAAGATCCAACAGAAAGTTTTTAATGCTGTGTGTGTGTGTGTGTGTGTGTGTGTGTGTGTCTGTGTCTATTTATTTTAATAAATAAACTTTATTTATTTATTTAAATATAATTTAATCAATTCTATTCAAAATATAAAGAAAAAAGTCTTACAAGACTCTTAAAGTTTATGAAAGAGCCACCATGTGTTTTAATTGTAATATCCCTGCAGGTTCAAATTCACACACACACAAACACAGGTACAACAGCCCTGCAGTATACAGATTCACGTTTACATCCTAATGAACGAGATAAAAATTTAATGAGAAAAGAAATTAAATTGCATGTGCAGCAGCTGGTTGGTTCCACTCACATCGCTCATCAAAAGGGGGAAGGATGTCTTTCAAAGAAGAACGTTTCCACGTAAGTTTGATCCTAATGAAGTGTTTCCCTGCAGCTAAGAAGAGGTACCGACAACAGTATGAGAAGAGTCTAAAAATCTTACAATGCACAGAAAAGAGTCACATCAGGATCAGGGTTTAATCCAGCCCCATGAGACAAATGTCAGGGTGAAACTGTGCACAATAAGAGTTCCTCCTCTGAGGCGCTGGAGTGCTTTTATCTTTCGTAAAGAACATGATTACTAATGAAGCCGGCGCTGGAGGGGCTCCTCTGATCAAGAGTCAGTGAAGTGTCCGTGGAGCCCGTGGAGAGCCGGGATCCTCAGGGATGCTCCCTGACTCCACACTTGGACTCTGCTGAAATGCACCAGAGTTCATGGACAGGTTGCGGCTGTGGATCAGGAGTACAGGCTCCAGTAAATGGTGTTGAAGAGCAGGTAGGACAGAGGGAAGGCGAGGCGGGAGTACGAGTCAATCATGTAGCTGTTGCTGACCAGCCGGTCCACGTTCTCCCGCACGGACCGCTGCCGGCGGAGGCGAGTTCCCTCCGTCGGCCGGATGTCTGGGGTTAGAGTTGTAGTTGTGAGGGGGTCAGAGGTCAGGGTGGGCGCAATGCGGGAGAACGGAGTCAGCTCAATGTCATTGTCGTGGAAACAGCCGTCGAAAGCCATCGCCTGGCTGGCGTTGAAGGTGGGTGGGATCTGAAACGGTACAGAGAGCAGTCAGGAGCACAGAACATGCTGGCACATCTTTTTTTTAATATATACCCTCAAACACACCCCTAAAGGTGAGTTTGTTTGCACACCTTCTGGTGAAACGTGACGTTTCGGGGACAGGTTTGATGTTTGTTGTTTGAAGCTGCTGCATAGATATCAACAATAACATGAAATAGTGAGAGAGAGGCGACACCTTCATATGTTTTGTATTAAAAAAGTTTAATCTGCAAATAACTCGTGACAAGAAGCTGTCAGATAAATGTATTAAAGCACGATATTTCCCTCTGAGATGAAGTGGAATAAAAGTATAAAGTGTTGTGAATTGAAAATACTTAAGAGGAGTACAAGTACCTTAAATATCTACTGAAGTTCAGCGCTTGTGTAAATGTGCTTAGAAAAACCCTGTCTGTGAAAGTGGCTGCAGGTCTGCATGTGATTCAGCTCGTGCGTTCTGGTGTAATGACGCTGTTTGGCCACTAGAGTGAGACATTCAGTAAAATATGAGTCTGCTGGTTCTCCATCATTTCACTGCTCCCGTCCTGACTGCTGATGTGTGTGTGTCGCCTGTGCTGACCTTCCCCCTCTTCATCTTCCTCATCTCCTCCAGAGTGGTGCAGTAGTTCACGGCCGCATACTCGATCACGGACAGGAAGACAAACAGGAAGCTGGTCCACAGGTAGATGTCCACCGCTTTGACGTAGGACACCTGGACAACAAACACACAGTCTGTCAGTAATGGTGAGCATCGCTGAGGAGGAAGCAGACCTGCAGGATCTCACCTCAGCACATCAGAACAGGTCATTAAAGTCAACAAAGTGGACACCACAAAGGTCTGGACAGACACTGAGAGCCCATATGAGCCTCCTGAACCCTCACCAACAGGGCCATTACCTGAGGCATGGAGGAGGACACTCCGGTGATGATGGTGGACATCGTGAGCACTGTGGTTATACCTGCAGGAGGAGGAGGCACAGGTGTTTTTACATCACAGCATGTCTGTTTTCACACAACACGACCTCTGACATTCAGTGCGTCGACCTTTAGAGCCTGGTCAGCTTAGAGGTCGTCAGAAAACACGGCCGTGAATCTCTCCACCTCAAGGCCACCATTCAAAATCCAAACTTTATGACCCCACCGCTGCGTGGAAGCGAATGGGGATCTGAACACAGAATAAAGATGGTGTGGTGTTACCCAGAGAGACGCGTGCAGGGACGGCCCTCCTGTCGATCCAGAAGGACACCCAGGACAGGACGACCATCAGCATGGTGGGAAAGTACGTCTGCAGCATGAAGAAGAAGATGTGCCTCCGTAGGATGAAGTTAATGAACAGACGGTTGTACCAACCTGACAAAGAGAAACCACTGGCCTTAATGTGTCGCTGCTTTCAGTCTTTCCTCCAGATGTTTGAACGGGGCTGCAGGGATTTATGGGGCTGAGTTTGTGCTCAGGGGCACAAAAAACCTGTTTTCTGCTTCAACATGTGAGGGAGGGATTTCTATCTCCTTGTTTGACTTCAATACTTTTCAAAGGCCTGAAGAGGAAACGGTGCAGTACGGTAAAAAGCACAGATTAAAGGAACGTTAACAAACATCACTTTGCTTCATAAAATGTTTTTTCTGCTTACAAATCCTGCTGAGTGGACAGATGTGTCCACATACTTTTGGCCACTGAATGCAAATAAGAATGATGTCACTCTACACACACACACACACGCACGCACACAGACGCACACACCAGTGCTGCTGTAGAAAGCCAGGCCGCTGGAGGCGTGGAAATGCTCAATGAAGAACTGAGACAAGACGATCTCGTCCGTCCTCAGAGAGTCGTTCCCGTTCTTCCAATAAAGCATCAGGTCGTTCTCATTATACGCATCTGTGGAGAGAGACAGAGACAGAAAGACGAGGGAGACAGAAGGAGAGAGAGAGAGAGAGAGAGAGAGAGAGAGAGAGAGAGAGAGAGAGAGAGAGAGAGGTGTTCAGTGTACAGAGCTGGAGACTGGCTGGAGTTCATCCTCCCATTCAGTCATTCTGTGGTTGCATGTGTCACTGTACAAGTGTATACTGTACATACATATACTGCATGTGTGTGTGTGTGTGTATGTGTGTGTGTGTGTGTGTGTGTGTGTGTGTGTGTGTGTGTGTGTGTGCACGTGTGTGTGCACGTGTGTGCGTGCGTCTCACAGCTCTCCAGCTCCAGCGAGCAGTTCTGTGTGTCCAGAGGGAAGCTGCTGAAGTCCATCGAGCAGAGCGCCGTCACAGTGACCCTGAAACACATGAACACATCATACAGCGTTCACCGCAGCCGTCCATCACGCCCCGGACAGACCTGCTGTTGCCACGGAAACCAGAACCTAGCGTCTCTCATCCTAAGTCTGTCACTTTCAGCTGCCGTCAATGGCATGACAGGAAATAATCCTCTGGGGCCGAAGAGTCAGAAAAGAGCGAATAAATGAAAAGGAAGAGAAACAGCAAAGATTTGTGCAGAGGAGCCTGCAGGGCGTCAGAAAACAACCAGCTGTGTGTGAGAGAGTGCAGAGGTGTGTCCAAAGGAGGGTGAGGGTTTGGATTTAAGCTGTTATGATGCTTAAATGACATTTATACCAGCAGGATGGTGTTTCAATAACTATAGCTAACATTTAGCCATGCTAGCTGCACGGCTCTGCGGATGGTAACGTCCCTCTGTGGGCCGCCACACAACTACTGGACGCACTGCCATGTCATCTATTACACACATTCATTGTCCCCAGAGGACGAAACCTGCGGACGTTTCCTCTGCGGCCCCCTACAGGTCAAACACTTATCTTATAGAGTGAAGTTTAAAAGGAAAGCATAAATTTGGACAAACATTCATGAATCTGAGACAATGAACTTGAATTTGTCCAAAACTCAACCTCAATGGTTCTTTGTGTTATGCTGTTAGCATGCTAAAGTTAGCATTTAGCATAAAAGCGCTGCTGTGTCCGCGTGCAGCCTCACAGAGCAGCTCGCATGACTGCAGACATGACTGAGTCTCGACCTGAATGCTGCAGACACGCTCAGAGTCGCACCCCAGAATCATCTCAGGGACACTGGACGGACTCTGGGTGCTGATGCTGGTCGAAGTGCTGCTAACAAACTGTATGCATCCCTGACGCACAGGACAGAACAGGCACACTCGATGGTGTGGTGTCAAATCAAAGCTGACGTTCAGCATCACATCACTGATCAAATGGTTTTATTTTTCACTGGTGTCTCTGATTGACCCACGTCTTCTTTCACGGATGTCCTCAGTACCTGACGCTGTAGAGGATGTTTCCGTCAGGGTAAACCCGCAGCATGATGTTCTCCATGGTGGTGTCGTGGATGAAGGAGCGCTTGGAGTGGACGAAGAAGACGTCAGGAACCCAAATCTTCTTCACGAGCCTGGAGTCAAACGTCCTGCTCTGATTGTTTCGGGACGGAAAGGACAGCCGCTCATCCTTCCAGTAGTGACGCAGGTACAGAGTCATGGTGAAGTCCTGTCCAAAGACACAATGCTGATATTGAACTTTTTATATTTATGAGCTTATATCACAGCACGTCAGCTTGAAACGACTCCACAACAATGAGACATCAGTTATGTATTTGTGTCTTCATCATGGCCGCTCCCGTGTTCGATTTCCTCTGTTGAAAAGGCTCAGAAATCGGTGTCAGTGACAGATGAGACGTTTCTGCTGCAGCCAGAGGACAAGAGAGCCGTCTGAAGGACGGAGACCTTCACCGTTCCAGCCGAGGCTGCCATGACAGCAGCGTCCTCTCCATTCATCTCTCTCGGCTGCAGGAACCTGATAAAACACTTGTAGGTAAGTGGCCGGCTGAGTTGAAAGCGGAGCCATCGAGGGTCACGAACCAGATGAACCAACAGGAAGTGATGTCAGAGCAGCCTGAAGTGGACATCACAACCTTTTCTTAACCCTCTGGAGTTCCAGCTTCCATTCATAGCATATAGTCTATTTCATGACCTCTTTAAAGGTCATTTTATGTAGAAAAAAGTCGACTAAACCTGCCTGAAGTGTCGATTCTGACATTTTAAAAGCTAAAAGAAGTGACAGCTGTTTGCTGCTCATCTGTGAAAATCTTTGTGCAAACAAAGATTAAAAAACAAAGAAATCAAAGAGTTTTAGGCATATCTGGACGATTTTGATTAACGGTTTATCCCTTTAAGCCACTTGTTGAACAATCTTGTTTTTCATATTAAAAGTTAGAGACATAAAACAAAGACCCTCAGACTTTTTATGGTTAACTTGTGAGGACGGGCTGATCACCTCCAATCACAGAATCATTTCATGTTTGCTCGCCAGCAGACTGAAGCTGTCAGGAGTCTGATTAAGGTGCGTTCAGCATCATTAATGTTGCTGAAGTTCTGAGTTAAACAGTGAGTCCTCACCATGTTGACCTCTGAGATGCTGTCGATGCTCTCCACCTGCACATCGATGCCTACAGGGATGGCTGCACCTGAAACAACACGAGAACATCGTTCATTTTAAAGACTCATGAATCAAAGCAGGGGAATGACATCAGCACGCCACAACAGCCTCCAGCCTCTTCTTCTCTGCTCAAATGTTCTGCAGCTTGAATTCAGGATCAGAAAAATACAAATAACTGTCTTAATACATTTGTTAAACAATATTCAGTAAAGAATTGTGGGTAATAAAGTGATGTGAAGGGAGACCTTTAATTATGGTTAGACAATATTTTCATAGTAAACCAATAAGAGTCACTTTATCAGCTGTAACAGACCTGACATGTTAAAGGGAACGATGCTATTTCACTCGACAACACACCAACTGTTTTAGTGTCTCCTGATGGTCCACATGTTGTTTCCACCCTAAACTTTGGAAGAAAAACACTGAAAATGTAAACTTATTTGAAATAAAACTGGTCCAAAATTAGTCAAACTGAATGTTTTCAGCAGCTTCCATCTCATCTGTCTCTCCAATCACATCATCTGTATCAGCCCTCAAACCTCATTTTGGTCAAAAACTGGCAACAACATCCTTTGTCCTCGCCACCGGCTCACCGCAGCCATCAACATCTGTCCTCCACACTCCCCCGCTCCATCCGCCTCATTAGCAGATTAAGCTTGTTTAACCGCTAAACCTGAACAACCTGATTTGTGTACACAAACAGGGCAGAAATAGCTAAACAGCACAAATCCCCCCAAAAGAACGAGCCTCCATCACTGCCGCTCGCTCCCTGTTTGCTGCCCTGCCTCCACACGGCAATCATGACCTGGCAAACTTTGGGAAGCAGGATTTTATAACTGTGATGATGTTTGGTGGTCAATCTCCTCGGGTAATTTCAGGATTCATCCATTGCTGCCGGCTGCTGACTAAAAGGCTCATTCCTGACTCGACCACAAGCATCAGCAGTGATTCCACTGTTGTCTTGAACCCGTAAACATCTCTGTCTTCTTTACAGGCAATGTTAAATGTTTAACAATGAGGGCAACGCACGGGAAGAACCACCACGACTGTCATCGTACAGCACTGCTAAATCACTCCTGACAACTCATGAACTTTCGCAGTACTCAGTTCGCTTGTTTGGGTGATTTGCAGCTCAAACATGTCCAGATGTCTACAGTTAAACTGGAGTAAATGGACTAAAACTGGGGATGCTTTTAGACATCTAGGTCACACTGTAATTGTTGTTCAAACAGCATTTAAATGAACATTTTCAATGTAAATTTGGTCCTAAGAGCACACTGAAATACAGCCATTTTAATGTTGCGAGGACCGACGTTCTTTTAAAGTGGAGGTCTATGGGGAAAAGACCTTTTGGGCCACATGGGACAAGGCTGTGCATTCATTGTCTACAGCCATGCTAGCTAAATGCTAACCCCAACACGCTAACCCCGTCCATGAGGAGAACATATCGATATCACAACGACAATGCTAACCTGCTGGTGCGATCTCCGACATGATCATCATTTTGGTTTAGCATGTTAGCATGCTAATGTTTGCTAATCAGCACTAAAGACAAAGAGGGGCTGATGCTAACAGTAATGTCTTTGGATTGCATGTGTTTAGTCACAAACCAAAGTATTGGTCAGATTTTGAGCAGAAGGTGGTTTTAGATTACTGTCGATCCTGACGATGGAAATCTATCCAGTTGTTGTTGAGACTGTTGACTTAAAACCACAAATCTCAACCTTATGGTGGTGCTAGACAAAAAAAAGCCCGGGGATCATCAAAGTCTTTGGGCTCCTCTGGAAACCACGAATATCTGAACCAAATTTCCTGGCACTCCATCCAATGTTTGTTGACATATTTCAGTCTGGACCAAGAGGTGGAGTCACCGACTGCATGAAACATAAACATAAACATACATTTTGTGAGTTCTGGTGCTGGTGTGATATCTCCAGGAAAATGAAAATGCCTTTTGAGCTGCAAATCACCTAAAAGCATGTGTGCTGGTTTAGGATGTATAAACACACGCGCTGGTTTGGGTTGTCGACGACCTTCGTCTGGCCGTGGTTTACCAGGTCACATTCCTGCTTTCACTCTCGAGGACAAGAAAAAAAAAGATGTACAGTCTGTGTGCTTTTTGTGTGCATGTGGATGTAAAGTGTGTTAATTCCACTGAATGTTAGCAGGCAGGCAGCTCAATAAACACTTTATTTAATGAAGTTCCTCTGACAGCCAGGACCATAAAGCTCCCGCGGCGGTCCGGCTTTGTCCCGCCGTGACTCGTAAAAAACCACCAACAGTGCCGACTCAACATTCAGCGTAACCCTGACAACGACTGCTGGTGGTGGGAAAAACCTGAAACAGGAGGTTTCTTGCTCTCCCTCTTGTCTTGACTGCTTTCCTTTTCCCATGTCACACCCAGCTGGAGGATGTTTGAGGCATGAGGTGTTTTATCCAGAGACACATGCGAAAGGAGGTTAAGTTCAGACCTCTAAGCTCACTTGACGATGTATGACGAGATGAATTTCAACAGCTTTCAGAAGAGGAACTCGTTCACACCTTTCTGGGGGTCATACTTCACTTTAAGTGCTACATCGACTCCAACACCCAAGACAAATCTCTCCTGCGGTTCATCTAATTTAACCTTTAACCCCTGATTGAACTGAACTCGGGGGGTAGCAGTAAAGTGGGACTCAACAGCCAACAGCGAGGAGCACTTCTGCTTCCTGGCCTCCATCATCACCAAGACCTCATCAGCTCCCTCAACGAGAAAGCCAGATTGATAACCTGTCCCATCTGAGTTATGTCTCTCCTTTTTCTTTGCTTTTAGAGATAACATTGATTGACTGACTGAGGCTGACATGTCTGACTGACTGACTCTCGAACATTCACAGACTGCAGCACCATGACAAGTTGATATATGTAGTGTGCTGTATGTGTTGCTAGATTAGACTCTTGTCCTTATGGGGTCAGAATGTCTCATGCACTCATGTTAAACATAATCCAGATTCAATGCATAGAGGATTATATAACAAAGCTTTAAAAATGTGGTGTCTCCTGGAGGGCTGGCGTTAAAGGTGAAGGTCGGCGTGCGCCGCTTTGACACATCGTGCATCTAAAAACCATCACCATTAACTGGATGGAAGCAAACCTTTACTCTCGCCAACATTTGTTCAGCATCAGAAAACCTTTCTGGGCTGTTGTCGGACTGAGCAGGCTGGGATTGGCTGTGTTGAGTCAATGTGATCACCAGCTTGAGCTTCTTCAGATCTACCTGACTGGTGGGGAGTCCCAGGCAACAACTCCCAAGGTGTGAACGATCCTGCAAGAGGACATATAGGACATGGCCTGGGACTCCCCACCAGTCAGGTAGACCTGAAGAAGCCTCCTGGATGAGGGGAGGAACATCTTCTAGAACCTTAAGCAAGTCCAGCACCATGACCTGGATGAACAAGAACCTTCACAGACGTCCTGATATGTCCAACACACCAGGATGCTCCACCGCACGTTTTGCAGAACGCAAACCAGCATGTTTGTCTGGTACTTGGACCCACAATCCTTTGCTCAGTGGAAGACACATCACATCGACTGAGCCACCAAGACCAGGGTTCGTACAAGCTCTTGGCACCTGATCCAAACTACAGATTTTCTTTCTACTTCAAATTTCACACTATGGATTGCAACCGATGTATAAGCAAGAGGGTCAAAGTTAAGGGCACAATGCTGAAACAAAGCAGTACGTCCCAATAGTAGGTAGACTGCACGCAACAGTATGTAATGTAAGGCCAACTGAAGTATGCATTAAAGTCAAAGGAACTCAGTGATTGTCTCCGATCTTATTCCCACCAGCAAGGTTTTTGGTTGTTTCGCACCCAGAGGAAACATCCATCAATGAGCACGACACCAGAACAATGTGAACGACTCAAGAACTCAGAAGTGTGGGGTCCACATTGACACATTGATTGAATCCAGCACCACCTATTTCACTGGGACACAAATGGATTTCGATCTGCCAGTTTCTGGTGTGACTGGGTGCTAATGTCCTGTTTCAACACATGCTGGAACACAACAATGGCTGCTGCAGGAGGGTTGAACGCAGGTCACTGAGGCTGTGACTGCAACAGACGCATCTTTTTCTAATCAGCTGACATAAGCAAGCTGATGAGTAAGTTCTTGTGAGGCATTTTTTCCAGAAGCTTTGGGTTTGTCTGCACAACAAGCCAAAATGTTCTGAGAAAGCACTTTAAAAATCAAGATGTTAATCCCTGTCATCCGTTAAAAGATACAGGCCGGCCTTTTTCTCATTAGCTCTGGTACAAATCTCTGAAACTGGAGGAAATAGTTGGGCACAACTGTTCCTGCTCGGCCTGTTTAAGATCAGTGAACAGCCTGAGGCGGTCACATTTCCTGCTGTACGATGCAACGTGATTAATGAGGTTGGTGATGTGATTGACAGGCTGAATTTGTGTTTGCTGAGCGTCAGTGAAACCATGTCACTAACTTTTGCGTCTGCACAATCACTGCAACCTCTGGATGATCCGGCCATTAAAACGAGGATATGTCTTTGTGCGTTTGGCCCCAAAAGGCAGCAGAAGGTCATTGTTTTCATTCCTGTGTGTTGCACAGATTGTCCCGCTGGTCACTAAATCCAGCTCAGGACTTTGATTTGGTTAAATCGACAACATCTCAGTCAGTGAGCTGCTGCAGATTTACCTAAATAACACATCAGAATTGTGCTTTGCACAGCTTTAAGGTCAGGTTTTTTTTGTCCCAAAATGTTTGTGTGCTCAGTGTTGCAGAATGAGTCTTTTAATCCCTGAACGCAGCGCTGCAGATGGATCAATTCATGCAGGCATAAGCAGCATAATGCAGCTTTAAGGTCTCCGGATGTCTCTGTCCAGCCTCCGTCAACACTGCGAGTTTTAACGTGAACCTCAGACGCACCGATCAAAGGAAGTGGAGGGGTGAAAGGTGGAGGGATTAAGAGGTGATTCCCTGGGCAGCGTTCGAGAGCGTAAACGTCAGACTCCTACACAATCCATACTGACTCATGCGTAACAGCAGCAGCTCAGGCTGACTCACAGTAATGTAATGAAAGCTGCGCTGGCAGCGGACTGAAATACACACAAGCTTTATTTACTGAACCTTTAAAGAACCACAGCTGCGGTTTTCCATGTTAAAGCACTAACGTGTGCTTCACATCACGGCTAAACGTATTTCTGCTGTTTCAGACTTCAGGACGTGGTTTTCCTGCAGCAGCCATTCTGCACTATATGAAAATCCACTGGCATTTCCTCAAATACTGTATTTCTCATTTCAAATTTCTACTTCACCTTCGCAACATCTCAGAGGGAAATACTGCACTTTTTAGTGAACTACATCCATCTGGCATCGTTCTTACTTTACAGATGAATATTTCAACATAAAAAATCATGAAGATTTAATACAATATTTTGTTTTCTTCTAGATTCAACAGTTTATGTCTGAAATGATTAGTTGATTAACAGAAAATTAACCATTTCGATAACTGTCTAAATTGATCTGGTTTTAAGGATAGACCTTATCAAGTTGCATCATGGGAAATGTAGGACCAAAGGTCAGGATCTCTCCACCTCTGTGGCTTTAACCCATCAGCGATCAACAAACTCACCGTCATCAGCAGCTTTTTTAAACCACCAAACCTTTTTTATAGCAGGAATAAATCGACCAATCAGATCCAAGGTTTTCCACCTGAGACTGAGCCCCACCGAGGCCACGCGGCGAGGAGCTGCAGCCAGAACGCAGCCGAGCGACGCCCTGCTCGTAAATCACTTACAAGCATTCGCATCAGGGCGTCTAACTATAGCGCGGACAGACCGAGGGAAGTTTATTGGGATTAATTTAAGTTTACAGACGTCCTTTAAAGGTTGGACTCCAGATAGAAACACAGGCAGGAAATAAGACGAAATGTCACATCATGTATTTTGGGACTCTGGTGACTGAGGAGGGAATGGTTTTGATTCCTCGGCTTGGTGGGTCTCACTCACGCAGCAGCTCCGGCTTATCTGAGGCACAAAAAGCTGAGATTTCCCTCTGTGTGAAATTACAGTCGGTGGAAATGCCGCAGGGCCGCGAGGCAGACAGTGGCGCTTTGTTGTCCCGACCCCGAACGACCGGCAGGACGCCAACAAGCCTTACAGACGGAGGAGGAAGAGGGAGATCCGATGGCGACGTGGAGGCTTTTCATGCCACCTCAAACACCTCAGAGCAAATATTCACTGTTTATTCCACAAAATAGATCTGGAAGCTTTAGTTACTTTACAAATCAAGGTTTTTACACATAATTTGGTTCCAGGTTAGAGTACCCAACAGCTGAAACTACTGATCAATCATCGTTTGCTCTGTAAATATCAGAAAACACAACCAGGTAAATTAAAATAGAGGTGAGCCTTTTTCCAGTTTACTCGAATTTAAGAGCAAGAAAAAAGGCAAATTGTCACATTTAAGAACTCAGATCCATCATTTATTGGGTATTTTGACTGAAAAATAACTGAAACCATAATTCTCAAAACAGCTGCTGATTATTGATTAAGTGTTGCAATCTAAAAATGTTGCTCAGTAAAATAAATCAAATAAAATAACTAGAACACAACTGAATGTCCAGGCTTCAGCAATACTTCAGCAATACTTTGATGATGTATGAGTTTCACTTTGAAAGGAGTATTTGTATGAGTATTAATGAGATTATTGAACTTAAGCACAAGGGTCCAGGTTTTGGTCCTGGAAGTCCAGGTATTTCCAGGATGTCCAGGCCAAAGCAGAGGCAGTGACACAGAGGACAGTTTGGATTTGATGAAAAGACTCTGAAGGTCCAGTTTTATGGATTTTCATGTTCTGAGATCAGCAGAAGAATGAAAGGAAGAGACTGTCGACACCAGAAGAATCGCATCATTGTGCTTTGTGAAAAACTTAAAACAGAGTATGTTTACTTTGTGTGACATGCATCCTCTCATCCAGACCGCCGGTCCAGTCCTGTTTATAGCAGCAGTCAGTGCTGCTTTCTCATGTCTGCACCGTGGCCATCCTGTGACAACCTCGTATCTCCAAAGAGCTCAGTAAAACAGCCTGTTTTCAGCTTTGTGACAATGCATTTTCAGCTGATCCAAGAGGCTTTTTAAAGAGTTTATTGAGCTGAAGAAGGAGGAGAATTTTATCAAGACATGAAGGAAGAATTCATCCTTCAGTGTAGCACAAACATCTGGAGATACATGGTTTTCACTGGGCAGGGAGAATGTGAAG
This sequence comes from Chaetodon trifascialis, assembly GCF_039877785.1. NCBI lineage: Eukaryota > Metazoa > Chordata > Actinopteri > Chaetodontiformes > Chaetodontidae > Chaetodon > Chaetodon trifascialis. The sequence continues at coordinate 22,359,996 of NC_092073.1, forward strand.
ACTGCAATCTGAAACTAAAGCTGTCGAATGTAGTGGAGTAAAAAGTTCAGTATTTGCCCCTGAGAGTATAAAGATGCATTCGTACACCCACCGCCCACCTGGACCCCTCCCTCAGGTTAAACCAGCTGTCGTCACTTTCAGCTGCAACCAGCAGCTCAGCAGCTCGCTCTGTCGGCTCGTCAGCCCACAAAAACATCCCCACCTGTTGGCAGCCACAGCTTTTACCCAAGGAGGCAGAAATTTGGCACGCAGGTCAAATGTGCGTGTGTGTGCGTGTGTGTGTGAAGGTGTGTGTTTGTGGTCATGCCCATTGACAAAAACGGGGTGTGGCAGCAGGAAAGGCCGGCTGTAAAAAGGTGCGCGATATCCAGATTCATGTAACGTGACTAAACACACACACGCACACACACGCCCGTCACACAAGAAATGCCTCACACACACCAGGAGCTCCACACTGACAAAGACAGACGAACAGCTGCACACACACATAGACAGACACACACCGTTTTGCCACGTCCCCTCTCTTAACGCTGTGCCCACCTACAGCGTCCACAGCGGTCTGTTTGCGATGTTCATTAGAAGTGAAGAAAGGCGGTTTAATTAATTAATTAGTGAACACACAAAGACACGAACAGATCGACGGCGTTTATCTTCTCACGAGCTTTGAGTCAGTGCACTGATATTATTTAATCCACCATGCTGATTATGGACACAGTTTGCATCGTGTGTTTGCATGTCTGCTCGCTTCCATTGTTGTGTGTTTGATACTGATGATGTTCGCTGCAGACGTCAGTTTGTTTCCCACCCACCCATCTGCTCCAGACCTGGAATATAATCCAGATTAATGCACACGAATCCCCCCGACTCACTCTCACACTCACACACACACACACACACACACATACCCACACGGCCATATTTCCATCATTTCAGGGGACATAACGCAGACTTTGACTTCCTGGAGACCGACCATGAACATGACCACAGTGGGCGAACCCCAACTTAACTTAAAGTGTAATGATTTATGTGAAGGGGACGTGCGTTTTGTCCCCATAAGGAAGACGAGTCCCCACAATGTGGCTGTGAGCAGATTTATGTCCCCTCAAAGTGAGTAATTTCTGTACACACACACACACGCACACACACACAGGCACTCACTATATTGCACAAAGACAAACACACAAAGGGACACAATCACATTTGAGTGAGCACACAGAGTCCTACTGTATTTCAGATGCATTAATGCTCACTCACACACACACACACACACACACACACACTCGTGCTGACACACAATCTGGGTCAGTGTTGGTGATGTGGGATTGACACATCCATTGTCTGGGTGACCCAGTGCCCATCATCGCATTTCAAACCCTCGTTTAGCATCATCAGCGGGATGAGGAGCGATTTTCTCTACTGGACGACGTGTGACTGAGTGGATTAAATCATCAGGGATCAGAGACAAAACCAGGTGTGCCAGCGTGTGTGTGTGTGTGTGTCTGACCTCCAAAGCCTGGTCTCATGGCGAAGTCGTGCTCCTCGATCCTCAGCAGCTGTTCACTTTTTATTAGCAGCGTTTTGGTGCTGTCCTGCCTCTTCAGTTTGTAGTCAATACGTCTGCAGAAACCCCACACACACACACACAAACATACGCACGCACACACGCACGCACACACGCACACACACACACACACACACACACACACACACACACACACACACAGACAGCAGTGTGTTGAGTGATTAGTTGGTTTATCAAGGCTGTAATTGCAGGTTTTGATTAGAGAAAACACAGTTTGTGGTTTTCTCTGTCCTCCCCCCTCCCCCCTCCTCGCACCCCCCCCCCCGGCTGCTCGCTCTCATCCTGCCAAAAACCATAACCTTAATCAAAGGCGTGGCACGGCTCCATGAACAAACACACACGTGCACGCGTACACACGTGTGCATGTGTTCTGATGGGTGGAACCAGCTGAGAGCCAATCACTGCAAGGCACAGCAACTACATTTCCCATGAGCCCTTTCTTCCTCTATCTTCATATTACGATTACAATTAGTCATTTGGCTTCTTTCATCCAAAGCAGTTTTTTGGGTTCAGGATCTTACCCAAGGATACTTCGGCATGTGGACTGCCGAGGCCGGGGATCGAACCACCGACCTTATGACACTAAATGAAGAGTCTTTGAGTTTTGGACTGTTGGTCGGACAAAATAAACAATCTGAAGACGTCACTTTCAGCTCTAGGAAAATATGAGGAGCACTTATCACAATTTATTAAATGAATCGATTGGTGAAAATAATCTGCAGATTAATCAATAATGAAAATAAAGGTTAGTTATAAGTCTGATTTAACATGAACATGACCCAAATTTCCAGAAAAACTACCAAAGGCACAACATCAGTGTCTTCAGTGCTAGCCACAGCACTGGTTATTGAGTCACTACATTTCCCACAATGCACTTAGACAACCTGCATTTTTAGGAAAAACTTTGACGGCTGAAAAATCACATAGTGAGGAAAACAACCTCCACCTGAATCACACCCCTGAACCCGGACCACAATGTGGAGGTAAGTTCTGCTGAAGATACGATCGAAGTGTTCAATGAAATCAATAAAAAATGACGTTTTTTGATCAGAATTTGGTTGGCAGATCGTCACAGAGTTCTTCTGGGGGACTCTGGACTCATGGTTTTAATATTTCTTGGTGTTTTAGACATAAAACAGAGGACTCATTGGATGAGTTGTCTGTAGCTGAAGCCTGAACTACAAAGATCCTCTGAAAGTAAATAATAATAATTCTAATGTTAGCATGGGAAGCTAACGCCTCTGTGTGTGTGAGGAGGGTCTCTGGTGTTGGACACCGATGAAGACGTGTTTGAAATGTCCTGAAAGACAAAGCAAGGGGACTTCACCTCAAACTGCTTGGTTCAAGGTCAAACTGAAGCTTCCTGCTCAGCCCTCTGACGTAAGCACGACGTTGCATCATGAGCAAATGCAAAGTTCACATTTTTACTCGTCAGCAGCGTTCGAGCGTCGGCGAGCGGCGCATTCCTCAGCGACTTAAACACAACCGCAAACTGCTATACGGGGCTGACATCCAGCCAGGGAAACCCCAAAGAGACGACGTTCAGGAAGAAGGTGTAATTACAGCCTGAGCGCGGCGCCTCGCCGCCACAGCGCATGCTGTGCTGCGAGTGTGTGTGTGTGTGTGTGTGTGTGTGTGTTTCGAGGGAGCAAACACACACACGTGCAGCGCACAGGTGAGCACACAGTGGAAAAGATAAAAGCTGTTTGAGATTTTCTCTGGTGACGGATGAAAAGCCTCTTTGAAAGTCACATACCTTGACACACGCACACACACGCACACGCACACACACACACTCACACCATTTGTTCTGCCATTATTGTGAGGTCAGACCATGTTTTTGAGCCAAATCCTATCCCCATAATCCCTTAAATTAACCTTGAAGCGAGCACTACAATCCCCGAAAACAAACCAAATTCAACAATAAGCTCAGACCTGAAGCTAATTCACTAAACTCGACACTAAACTTAAACTTAAGCTCACGTTTAACTCGAGCTCTTCACCTGACTCAAAATCAAGTGAAAGCAGCGACCTCGCTTTGGAAATCAAAATCTGCAGATTGTTCTGGACAAATGTGGCCCTCACAGAGATAACAATACTAAAACACACACACACACACACACACACACACACACACACACACACACACACACACACACACACACACACACACACACAAACCAGAAGACACAGGCCAGAGATGTGCATCCAACCATAACTACCGCTGTAACACTACACTGAACACACACACACACACACACACACACACGCTCGGTTAAAGTAATTCAAGTCTCCATTACAGGAAACTGCAGCCATGTGTGAAATATGCTGATTTACCATCTTTGTTCATATTAAACTGCACACACTGTGCGACTCACAGGCAGCGCTGCGGTGTGTAACCTGGAGGAAGTACTCACATCCTTCACCTCAGTATAAGTACTAATACCACCCTGTGAAAAGGCTCTGTGAAAATGTTAAGAAAAAGTACGTATCACCAGGAAAATGTACTTAAAGTATTAAAAGTAAAAGTACTCAAAAGTGCAGGAAAATGTCCCCTGTGACTGAGCTACTTTAAAGCTGTCAGATAAATGAAGAGAAGACATGGAGTCGAAGTAGAACCTGGTATGAAACACAAATACTGAAGTACTTCAGACCTGTACTGAGTAAATCTACTTAGTTACATTCCACTGACTCATTTCCATATTACTCTGCCCTAATCTGTGTGTCCCACAGATCACCTGTCACTCAAACCACGAGGGCGGGGCTGTGACATTATTCTCTGGATGAAGGTGATGCTGTTGTCGGACTGCAGCCACGCACACACATCAACAGCTGCAGCACACAAAGAGCGAACGTGGCGTTTACAAGCGGTTGGTGTGGCGTGAGGCCAGGTCTTCAAAAACATCTTGTTCACACGTTTACTGCAGAGACTGAAGGCCTGAGTGTGTGTGCAATACGTCATGAAACACAGAGGGGGCTGTTAATATTATGTAATATCATCACAACACAGTGTCTCAAATAAAGGCCCCCCATCAACCTCTGAATATATTTAAAATTCATTATCAGTTTTTTTACTAGTCTTATCCTCAGTATTGAAATGACTGATTTCATTGAACTCATTAACGTCACTTCAGTGGTTTAAATGGTTATTCGCCGTGTTCGTGCTGAAAATACACATTTTTCAGAGGAGGATGATGAGCTCACCACAGTTTAAATGGAGGCTGTGAGAAATCTGGCTGCTGCTGCTTCTACTGCAAACTGCAATAAAAATAAATAAAACTACATTTTAGGGAAGGATGCGGGAGGTGATGTCACTTATGGGAATAAAATGATCCAACTCAAAGTGGTTTGAGCGAAACAGGGAAGTGAAAGTGATCGAGCCGTGGGAACCTCAGCGCGGCGTGTCCGTCAGGCGTGAAATCA